>NW_010171364.1:1546-51900 GCF_000695765.1 Mesitornis unicolor
GCAGATGGTCAGAGGCGATTTCTTGATCTTCTCGGCAAATAGGTCTTTCTTGTTGAGGAAGAGAATGATGGAGGTATCGATGAAGAATTTGTTGTTACAGATGGAGTCGAAGAGCATGAGAGATTCGTGCATGCGGTTCTGCAACGGGGAGCACGGAGGGGAGGAGAGGGGAGAGAGAAAGGCAGAGAGAAAGAGAGAGTTAGAGGAGAGGAGAACAGAACATTTTCCTGAATTGAAATGGTTAGAAAGCAAAAAAATCTCTAAAATAAGACAGTGGTAAATGTGAGAAGGTTACAAAGGCAGAGGAAACGGGGTGGTGGTGTCGTCCCAGGCTGGAGGATGCAGCTGATCCTCCGTGGCCTCCCTGCAGAGCCGCTCTGATGCTGCTGCACCAGTGCTGACACCTGAAGCTTCATTAAGAGCAGAAAACCCCTCATTTTCTTGTCACCTGAGGGGTGGGGAAGGAGACCTTCTGGTCTCACCTGATCTTTTCAGAGGCTGGGCACCCCTGTAGACCTAAATAAGGGATGGATGGACAGCAGCAGCCAGGGCGTGCTGGGGATGGGGACTGAGATGGAGGGGTTTGGACATCTCGGGGTGGTCCTATGGGCCTGTCTGGAAGGTGACCTGTGCCAAGTGGTGCTGCTGTGGTGAGACTGGTGCTGAGGGGCTGTCCCTGGAAAACTCTCCAGTCTCTGAAAATACCCCAGTGATGGCTCATGGGCCGCTCCAGGGCGACCTCAAGCACGGAAGGGTTTAAGCAGGAGCATAATAGAGGCAAATCTCTAAAAGCTGGGAATTCTTACAGTTACCTGTCCTTTTACATGTGGACAAAAGCCATACTGAGATTTTTTTTTTTCCCCGTGCTGCAGCAGTTCTTACCAGAAAGGAGTGGAGAGGGACAGAAGGACAGGAGGAGGTGAGGTTGGTGAGGGGCGTTTCCATAGCCCTCTTGATGCCTGTGGGGTCTCTTTGGGCAGACACATGCACTTGCCGTTAGTGTGACAGGACAGATACAGCTCTGGGAGCTCTCAAAACCATTCTCCATCATTAACTTGCTCTTAAAATAAACAGAAAGCCGCTCCCTGCTGCTCTGCTTCCAACTTTGGGTGACATTTTAGGCACCTTTTTCACTGCAGATACCCACCTCGTTGACTGCTTGAACTTGCAAAGCTTCTGGTGCAAGACCTGGTGAAGCCCAAAGCCACTGGCCCTGCCATGCCCCTCTCTGCAACCCCTTTTGGGGCAGAGCCCCCTAAATCCTGGCTCTGCTGCCTGCACCAGGACACCCAGAGATTTGGAGAAGCCCTTCACGATGCTGAGAGCAGCAGAGCCGTGCTCGGAAAGTGAGGGTGCTGGGAAAACCTTCCCCCAGCAAACATCCCCCCACAGCCCCTGATTTTTTGGTGATGCAGCAAGGGGGGGGCCTTTGGACTTGCCGAAGATTGGCGAGAGCACACGTTTGCTAACGCAATGATGACCCAATTACACGTTTTGGAGTTTTCCATGAATGTTTTATTAGTGAGTCATTTTATTAGCTACACTTCAACTGCAGCTTTGCATGCAAAATTTAGCAGATGTCTGATTTCATCTTGAAAGGCTTTGAGATTGCGCTGTCGGTGCCTTGACAAAGAGGAGCTGGGGATGCCAAGCAGTCGCTTTGCAAAGCTCTGGGACCTCATTTGATCCTTATCTTTCAAAAAAACCCAAGATCTTATTCATGGGGAAAGCAGAAACCACCACAAAAGGATGTGGCTCTTCTTGACTTGTGGCTGTTGCAGAAATGCTGGGTCTTGAGATGTTCATGGGAAGGATCTGGGTGGGTTTTTTTTCCTTGTTCACCTCCCGTGCTGTCTCACAGATGTATTATACTTTAATAAAGGAGTGACGGTGTCGATGGAGGAGTAGCTGAAATCAACCATGTGCACAGGGAAATGAAAATGCCCAGTGAAAGGAAAATAACCCTGGTGCTGGCTGGGCCCTGAGCCCCGTGCAGAGGATCCGGGCAAGGGGGCCTCACGGAGGAGGTTTTTAAAAATCCCTGATACAACTGCACAAAGAACAATCCTTGTCTTCTCAGCAATTGGTTTTTCTCAGGACTGGTCTGTCATTCCCTCTGATCTGCAGGATGGGGATGTGCCCAAGGATGGGTCTGGCTGAAGCTGCATCACTGGAAAGCCGTCAAGTCGACAGGAATAATGGTTAATTTTCCTTTGCTGAGGTTCATGGAAAAAATTCTCTTGGTTTCTTCAAGTTCTTTGCTTCTGCTTCATGTCCCAAATAACACAAGACCTTTGGTTTAAGTGCAAAAGAACAAACTGGCACAAGCGTTATCTCAAAGGGAGAAAAAGGTGCTTCAAGTGCTGCGTTACTGCACGGAGGAGAAAGCTCCATTTATTGGGTCGAACCAGAAATCGCCTTTTTGCCTCTGCTCGTGAGAAGAGATGGCAGAAAACCAATGCAGAGCTTGCTGCCTGTAACAGATGGAGGCGGCAATGGGGGCCGTAGGGATGCTCTGCCCCACTGATGCCCGTGCCGAGCATCACCACCGACCGGTGCTGAAATACTTACATAAAATTCAGTACCCTTTGGTTGCATCCGCATCCTTTTCAAATTCCTGCTTTCCAGGAGAATGAGGCTGTGGTGGACAACTGACACTGCCGCTCTGTGTCGTACCCCCGTGTGCAAATACGGGGTAGATAACAGGTTTGAGAAGCTGGACACGCTCAAAGGAGACACAATAAAAACCCTCTCACACTAGAAAAGAGCTGGCACTTTATTAACATTTTTTTTTTTAACTAATAAATACATTACTGACAGCCAATAAATTATTACAATAACTAATGCTCTATTAAACCAATTGACAGTCACTCTTCGTACAAAATTACAGTTAATACAGTTTGGGCCATCAAACATGCAGGAGAAACGATTCAGCGGGAAACCAGCGAAAGGAAAATCGTGGCGGCCTCCGGTGATGCTTCAGGAAGAAACATGGTGGGGAGCCCAGAGGCAGGGTGATGGCCACCGTTCCCTTGTCGAGCTGAAGGGGGAAAGGGAGGTGGGGGGGAATAGGGCTGAGGGTGTTAAATTAGGGACTGGGCTATTTAATGGGATAATGGCTTGTACTTAAACAACCCTACGTGCCTGGGTTGCTCCAGCACTGGAAAAGCTGTCGAGACTCAGGCAATGCTGAAAATGGTGGTGTTACCTGCTATGATCTCCTCTCCCCACCTGGAGCAGGGGTACAGAGCCCTTGCCTGTGCTACAGGACAGCCAAGGTTTGGTCTTGACACCCATTTCCAAGGCCCTGGGCAGGAGAGGGGCTGGGGCAGTAAGCGCTGGGCTGGCTCCCAGCCCTCCACCTCCTCCCTGGCTCTCTGCTCCCCATCCCTGCTGCATCTTCTCTGGGAGATGGAGGTGTTTTGCCCTATCTCTGGTCCAGCTCCTTCCCCTCTCCCTCTGCCCACAGGATGCCAGCTGGGAGGTTTTGGTCCCCCTCCTCGTATTAACACAACAGCGTCTAAGGGTGGTACTGGCTCGTGTGGGCTAGCTTGCCTTTACAGCACCAATGATGATCTCACAGGCTGCTGGTTTGGACACGAGTGGGCCTGTGAGAAGTCTCTTTCCATAGCCACGCTCTCAGCGTAGCATCTTATACAGGTCAGGTACCTGTATCTGTCAGCATCAGTCACCGCGTGTCGTTGCAGGGGCTCAGAAACACTAATGTACACTCAGGTCTCGGGGCACTTTGGGAGTGTTTCTGCCTGCTCTTTCCTCTGTGGAGGCAGAGGCACGACCATCATCTGCTCCTTTGTGCAACCTGGACCACATCTCTGCTCTCCTGTGCACTTGTTGGGGATGCAAACTTGGGGTGGGTCAGGGTGATGCTCCCTAGCACCGTCTCCATTGACCTGGACGCTTCCAGCATTGGACCCTTAATGGGTTTTAGTCCCCTTGGAAATGGCTGTGGAGTTTTTGGTTGTAAGCCTTAAGACACACCTGGCCTGTGACAAAGACACAAACACACTGGTACCAAGATCCTCTATTCGACTCGACAAGCGGTCAGCTCCGTTCCCAGGAACTTACCAACTCTCCCTGGCTCCAGGAGATTTTTTTGGCCACAGAACCCAGGCTAACAGCGCAGGGTTGGTCCCTTTTCCAGCATCAACTGCAAAATCCCCTCTGGGTGGTATCTGCCACCCCCAGCTGAGCTGCACACAGAGGGGCTGCCCGGTGCTTTGCACAGCAGCGACTGGGCACACTGGGATGCTCTGGCAAAAGGACGCTTGCTGCGTCCCATCCTGACCTCTTGGACATCGCGTTCCTGGCCTGAGAACAACGTCTGCTCCCTTGCAGGCAAGCACTGGGCTCATGCCACAACAGTTCTAAACCACCAGATATATTTTACTGTACATTACAGTACAGACTGCTCTCATTAATACTTTTAGCATCCTGTAAAACAAAAATCACATCTACCGAGGAGGCAGGCAGGCTCCTCCTGAGGATGCTGTCCCCTCCATGGAGGGCCAGGCTGGTCCAGGAAAGCTGGCTGAAGGCAAGAAGCTAATTCTCGTACAAAACTCCAGAGAGACTCAGTTGGAAGAATGTCTGGGAGGTGGGAAGCTGACCGACCCCTCTCTGGACCCGGCGGGAGGGCAGGGGCGGCAGGGACGGTCCTGTGCGAGCAGCCGGAGGGGACAGATGGTCCCGCTGCCCGGCCGCTCGGCTGGGCTCTGCCGCCGTATGGAAAAACCAGAGCGTGAGCTCTGTTTGTTAAGGGAATAAAACCTGGCCTTTGATATGTGTGGCTGTATTTCAACGTGTGCTTTCCCAGCGCGTGGTTATTGCTGGTTCTAATGGGCCCAGCTACTGCATCCTCCCAGGGAGCGCGGTGCCCTGCAGGCTGGCCCTGCAGCCTCCTCTCCGGCCTCGTTTCAAGGCTTTCCTTCTACAGCTTTCCCTGTTTCACTGAAATTGCTGTTTAAATAAAGGAGTTCTTTGCATGTTTTTTTGCCTCACAGCTCCACACGCCTGACCCTCTCATTGCTGATGGAGCAAGCAGGAGGAGGGAGCAAACTTCCTTCTTTCCTTCTGCTGCTGCTGGACAAGTGACCTGCATCATTAAAAACCCTCCTGCATCCCAAAAAGGGCATCTTTTGCAAACTGCCACCCTATTTATGTAGCTGTTTCAATTCTGTGAAGCATTATGCTTTAAAAATACTCCCCAGTGTGATTTCTGTTGCATCTCCAGCAGTTGCAACATCCCTGCAACGCGGTGACTGCAAATTCAAGGCAACTCGGGGCCTCTGAGGGTTGGGATTCGGAGCATTGCAATTCAAAGCACAAGGTGCTATTAAGAAGAGAGCTTTTGAAAGCAAGGGATGCATTTCAAGGTCTCCTTTCTAGGCAACTGCTGCCAGGATTGCTGGTGTTTGGTAAAAAGCACGGGGCACAAGATTGCCCGCAGAAAGCACATCTGTCAGAAGAGGCTTGGGAGTGTGCAGAAAGCCAGCGGTGAGGAACGCTTTGGCAGGCATTCTGGAGACAAAAATCTACACAAGGCCATCAAGCAGGAGAAATAGTAGTGTTTAACACTGGAAGCATTTCATCCTTCAAACGCCAGCCTTTGTCAGTGAATCCTCACGACTCTCGTGTGAGGGAGGGACTGTCAGCAGCAGCAGCTGAAATGAAGCTTTAGACCTACAATATGCCAAGGAAAAGGAAAGAAAAGGCTCCATCTGTCAACATTTCCTCCTCTCTTTCTCCCTTTTCTCCCTGTGGCGCTCCAGCCGTTGGTCACCACCAATGTGCCGGCAAAAAGCAGAGCTGGGGAAGGGCTGGGGAAGGAGGATTTTGGACCTCCTGGCCGGCACAGCCAGGCACGGTTTGCCTGAATCCAGCCTGCAGCGTGGCACAAGTGACCGAGCCAGCACCAGTGACTTGGCTGCATTTGGTAGGGTTTGGGGTTGAGTTAATTTCAATTGTCTTTACCAAAATATTCCCGTGTGCTTTATGCAGGGAACTCCTGAAGCCCTGGTTTGGTGCTGCCTTCGCTGGGAACAGCCTCTGTTACCTATTTTCTTGGATAAAACGTCACCCACAGCAAGAGGTGGGAACAGAAAAACCTCCAAACTCCCAGTGCTGCTGACCAAACCCTTCTGGAACAGCCTAAAAAAGATCTCTGCGTCCTCCCAGCTCATTCCCTGCCCGCTCTGTGGCACAGGCACCATCCCATTGCCATCATGCACTGCCCTGAAAAGTAAAGCGAGGGACTGGACTCGTTTAGTGATCTCAGCCAGCAGCCAGCTTTTACACGGAGTAAAATGACCTCTGAGATGAGCAGAGGGTACACAGGCAGAAGGCTTGGCTTGGGGGCAGGGGAAGTTTGGTGGGGATGGATCTGAGTCCTGCATTTTTGTTTTTCACATCGCCTATTTATGCACTGAACTCCTCCTCCTGCAGAAACAAGCAGGTTGGTTGCATTTTCCTGTCATTCCCTTGGCTTTAGTCTCCAGGGACTGGGGGGTCAACACACACATCCGTCTTTTCAGGATTGGGGCATGTGCCTGGTCCCTTCCAAGGACCCAGACGACTGGGCAGGTGCTTCCCTCTGAAAATCCTTCCTTTGAACACCCTTCCCGTTGGCTCTGAAAATCCTAAACTGAACGAAACCCACACGGGCGTTGTGGCCAGCATTCCTTTGGTTTATGGTTGTAAAGCAGGGTTGTGCTGACATTAAATGGAGCTGGGAGAAGGGCTGGGACCCAGGAAAAGGAGACGTGTGGGAGGGATGCAGTGTGTGGAGCAGAGGGGCTCCTGGCTTTGCTGGCTGCCCAGCTCTTTGTGGGAGCTGATGCCCCCAGACATGTTTTAAGGCTGAGAAGGTGAAGAGAAAGGTGGCTACCCCCTTGGGCCAGAGCAGGGGAGGCAGAGACCTGGTGTTATTGCTGTTAGTGTGCAGCACAGCAGCAGTGGGTCCTCACTGCACAACTAAATAGAGTGTTATGATCGAACGCTATCTAGGGGGTTACTGACACAACTGCCAACCAAGCTGGGCTGGGGAGGGGGTTAAATGCCACCCCATTCTCCTCCACAGGCCTCCCCTCTTTGCCCCCTGGGGCTCCTGCTCCCTTCCCTGGCTGGGGTTTTGCCATGCATGTCCCACAAACACTGTCCCAGCAGAGTGCACCCTCCGATGGGAACACTCCTCTGCCTCCCAGGTGTCCTTCTTTTCCCATCCTCGCTGCTGCCTCAACCCATCTCATCTCCCTTCTGCACCTTCTGACCCAAACACCCCTCCAAACCTCTCTGTCCCATGCCACCGTACCGACTCCTTCCCCTGCCTCCCCTTGCCTTTGGGCTGTGCTGCTCTCACACCACCCCTCCTAGATGGGCACAGCACAAGAAGAGGTATTGTCACTCTCAGGCATGGCACTGGAGAAAAGTCAGACCTCCAGGGACCTGCAGACATCCCCAGCCCGGGCTGCCACGAGAGGACAGCTGAACTTGGGGCTTGCATGGGAAGACTCGGGCTTTCCAGGACCATGGATTTTTTTGGAGAGGCAGAGACGAGGCAGGGATCAGTGCTGACCCAGGTGCCATGCCCAGCGGGACCTTGGAGGCGGCTGTCTTATCCAGACACCAAACAAGCCTTGGGGGTGGAGGTGTAAGGGTCCCTCCACACTCCCAGAGCTGACACCCCACCTCTCAGACTCCCCTTCCCTTCACCCCAACAGCACCCAGAGCTCTCGGTGACGCCAGATGCATGGCCACACATACCCCAGCCCAGCTGCACTTGTCCTTCCCTCTGTGCCCCCACATTTTGCTGTGCCGGGTGCTGCCCTTGCCCTTTTCACACCTCTCCCCTTGCTCTTCCTTTCTCCCTTCCCTCTCTTCCTTGCACTTTTCCTTCCTACACCATCACTTGGCACAAATCAGCTTCCTGAGCCTTTCCTTACCACTACATAGCCAGTATAAACCTCTTGCTATAGGTACTGGTAAAGAGATGCCCTGACTGGACATGCCAAACCTGGAGCTGTCTCTCCTGGCTGCCCAGGCAGGAGATGACACAGACAAGCTGCCTCCTCCTGCTCGTGGCCCAGAGGGCAAGGTGAGGGCTTCTCAAGGCTGTTTATATACCCGAGATGCAATAAGGAGCTGTGAGGCTCCCGCACACCCCACTGTCACCCAAGCATGGTGACGCTTCCCAAAGCACCCCTCTGCATTTCAGGTACTTGAAAGTCAAAGAAGCCAGGGCTAAATGTTTTTGGTGCACCCTGGCATTTTAGGGCCAAAGTTTGGAAAGAGACGCTGCGTGTTTGCAGGAGCATCACTGTGCTGAAATCACGAGGCTGGGAGGTGCTTTGGGAAAGGCCAAAAGTGCTCAGGTCCCCATCAAGACCTCATCCCCGGGGCATCCTCGCTGCCTACGCTCCAGGGCTCCAAGCCCAGCAGCTCCGTGGCATCCAGCAAAGCGCCCCAGAAAAGGGGTTACCGAAACCACGAGACGAACGTCAACATTAACGCTGAAAAACCTGAGGTAAAACTGTTACTGGTAACGAATGCTTTCAGAGAAGGCTTAGTAGGTTTTGTTACTGTGTCCCTCTTACTCAGGCACCAGCAGAATGCGACAGGACTGTTTTCACTTGTTCAAATAGCTGGGGAAAAAGGAGAACGTACAAATTCAAGCTGTGTCGGCTACGCCCGGCCCCTCCGGCTTTGGGTTGGGAACTGGAGCCGTAAGGTACCCTCAAAATGATTAAGTTGTATCTAGAAATTCCTAAAGGAATAGTGTTTTTTTTTAAAAAAAAAGATAAATAACAGGAGAATTAAAAATATCCCTTAATTTCATATTTAAAAAAAAAGCTTTCAGTTCCAAACTACACTGCTGCTGACCAGTATTTTAAGGCTTTGTTTTCTTAAATTCTTTTTAAAACTGAAGTATTTTTGTCTTTTAGCGGCTGAAACGCACTTTGTGGGGAATGCGTTAGCTCCCTCTACAGCGCTGTGAATTGGAACGGAGGAGCTGAACAAGGCAGCAAGGGAATGCACCAAAAAGAAACCAAAATAAAACAAAACAGGGCTGGGGAAAGCAGAACTCGCTGCAAAGTTTTCTGGGACAAGAGGAGGGATTTAAGTATTTCTTCCTCAGCATCTTCTGAGGAGGAAAAAAAAAAGAGAGAGAGGACCTGTCCATGGGACCAGAGGATGCTCCTGGCTGGTGTGAGGAGAGGAGGGGAGGAGAGGGCTTTAGTAGAGTCCACAGCCCCGCAGGTTGTTGGCGATGATGACATCCGTGACGGCGTCGAAGACGAACTGGATGTTGTTGGTGTCGGTGGCGCAGGTGATGTGTGTGTAGATCTCCTTGTTGGAGGACTTGTTCTTGCTCTCGTACTGAGCCTGGATGTAAGCCACCGCCTCCGTGAAAGAGTTTGGGCCTACAAGAGAGCCAAGATGGAAGGAAAAAGAGCGGGTTAAAGCAATGCCGTAACCCTAAATCTGTAGGGTGCCCGCCAGCACCCCGCTGTAGGGACACGGGGAGCTTGTATGGGGGTGCTGCAACCCAGCTGCCCCATCTCCATCTCGGGGATGGGCACCATTACCACCAGGATTGCTGCAAGGGAGGAGATCCTCTCTGACTGTCAGCTCAGCTGTATGTGTATCCTGGGTTGGTGTTCATAGTCTACAGAGATGAAGTGGATGAGGGAACTGAGTGCTGAACAGGCTATGATGGGAAAACCAGGAGAAATTCCCCATCATGTTGACAAAAAAAGGAGAAGAAACCTGCTGGGAATGTGGTAAGTGCTTGACCTGGGGGAAAGGCTTAGTTTTTTTTCCTTTTTTAGTTTTTTTTTGATTAAAGTTTCAGCTTTTGATGGAAAAGAATTGAGGGCAGTATTGGTAACTGTGCCCTCCTTTCCCTGAATTGCTTAAGAGAAAAGGACATGAAAAGATCCAACCCCTCTTACAGGGCAAAGTGGGCTTTTCTCAAAAAAAAAAACCCCAAAAAGCTAACCCAAAATGTCCCTCTTTTTGCAGAATTAGGACTGCAGTACCCTCTGCTGAAGCCGTGGCTCAAATCACACCACGAGGCGTTTCTTGTTTCGATGTCCAGAAATGTCTGTGCCAAACCTTATTAACCATCAGGTTTTGTGTCAAAAAAGTCCTAAGAGCCATCGCACAAAAGCGCAGATCCTTTCTCATCTGGGCAGTCTTGATGTTGCTTACACACACACACAGACAGCTCATCACCTTCCACGATGCTTTGCTGATGGGAAATGCTGTTACCTGCCAGAGAGAAGCTTTCTTGGGCTTGAGATTCGCCGTGGTTGAAGGCCGCTGATCTGGGAAATCACTTGCACTTAGATGTACACTCATCGCTATTTGAAGACACAAGCTCACGAAGGCCACGAGACTTGAGAATACGCTTGAAATAAGACAAGCCAGATGTGTTCTGGGAGCAAGCTCTTGCATGAAGACCTGTGTAAAGGATTTGGGAGCAGATCCACATGCTGCACACCACCTGGAGGGTATTTTACGGGAGGGAAGTTGGTTGTTCAAAGGCATGAGGGTTTTAGATGCTGGATTCCTTCTGGGAGAGCAGGGAATCACTGATGCCAGCTTGGTTTAAAACATGCTCCGGATTCTGCTGCTGCTTCGCTAAGTATTGTGGATTAGTTAAAAGCATGAGTGAATTAAGGAGATGGAAACAGTCAGTGCTCCAGCATACAGCAAGCAAATTTGTGGATGCAGCCTTCTAATAATTCTCTGCCAGCAGAACTAATGGACATCAGAAACTTCATTTTATTAAAAGCATTTTGTGGAACCGACTCGTGGTGTTGAAAGTCCACTTGTTTGATTTATAAGCTTTCATCAGGTAATCCTTTTTAAGTCCAGGGCGACTTTCTAATAGTGCTGCTTTTTGACAAGGCCACGAGGGCTTCATCCTCCGAGCCGCGGTCAGCAAAGCAGGGGTGAGCGTGCTTAAGTGGCTGCTCGGGTCTAAAACGTGGGCTTAACGTTAGCACGAGCACTTCCACAGTTTAATGGCACTGCTGAGTGCCTGGGAGCGAGACATCCTTCACCTCTGATGCAGGTCCCTGCTGGAGCAGTGGAAGGACTTCCAGCCTTCAGACTTGCAGCCCTCTCTGATGGCACGAGAGAGAAAAGAGGTCTGTGGAGGCTCCCTGGCATTGTGATAACTCCCAGCTTCCAGAAGAGCACCTCAAAGGAACTCACGGCATTTTTGGGGTACTCTGAGATGTGGGGAGCGCTGGTTTGGTTCACTTGGGGCTGAAGTGCTCCAGAAACAAGCTGTATTTATTTTCCTCTGTGTAAGTCAGCTGAGAGCTTAGCTACATGTGTACGAGGGTCTGCCTCCCCCACTGAACTCCTCTCTCAGGCTGGGAAGGCTTGGGAAGGAAAAGTTATGTCTAAAATGACATCCCCTCTTGTTCCAGTCTCTCTGCCTTTAGGGATATTACTTCAGAGTGGGGTTCTTGGGAGACTTCAGTGAAGAGCCACAAAAACTGGTCCACAAAAACGTGATCAGGAAGGAGTGAAAGGTGCAGGTTTGCTTCATGGAGAAAAGGGAAAAAGGAAGAAGGCATGATAGAAATCTCCCAGTATATAGAAGTGCTGCTACAAAGAGGATGGTGATGGGCTGCTCGACAAACCATCCAGCAGTCCAATTGGCACCCGGAAAAATCTGGGGTTGGCACTACTGTGAGCTTTCAACTGTAAAGACTGTGAAATTTCCATTATTAGATCCTTTTAGACAAACGTGTCGGGAATACGTTGGTTGTGTCTGGACGAAGCAGATGAGTAGACGGCTGAAATGTGTCGGCAGCGACAAATATGCAAACCTTCCCCGGAGAGGAGGCCTGCAGATGTTCTTCTGAATTCAGACCGAGTCGCTGAGCGCCATGGCCATAGACCATTCAGCCCAAAGCAGCAATGATGGATCGCTTTTGCCTATTCACAGTGAAAAACCAAGTGCTCAGAGAGAGGAAACTGGTTAATAATTTGTTGGCCTGCCCAGAAATGTGACACTCTTGGTACTCCCGGTTCACAACTATGTTTCCTGACAAAGACATCTGCCTCTCTGTCTGTTGGCTTGATTCATCTGGATGTCTCCGGTGAGCTTAAATAATTCATGATGATAAAAGTTTATTTTTATGCTGTCTCGGAATGGTAATGAGGGTTTGTGGAAGCTGGCGAGATGCAGCGGGAAGTGGCAGGGTGCAGCTGCAGCCTTTGCACGGGTGATGTGTTCTCATCAGCAGCAGGTCAGATGCCAGCAAAAACAAGGACTTCTTGCAAGCAGCCTTGTTGAAAAGCCTCTGCTCTCATCTCCAAGTATCATTAAGGTCTCTTTCTCCCCAGCCAAGCTCAGGGCAGGGCTTGCTGTGGCTCTTGCCTGGCTGCACTCTGGGTTAAGAGGTGTGGGTGGCCAGCGCACAAGAAAATCAAGCGCCTTGTTTTCAATCTGCATTTGACTGGAAGCGTTTCCATGTCTGGATGCTTGGTGTCAGCGAGCCTGAGAGGGAAACTGGGCACCTCCTAAACTACCGTGATAAAAATTCACAGCCTTAGCTGAAGCAGCCAAGCTGTGGGACCTGCTGTCTGCGTGCTGGTGCCTGGCAGGACCCACAGAGGGACCCTCGCTGTGGTCAGCAAGGACCACAGGGAATGAGATGGGTTATGAGACAGCAGACTCCAGCCGAGGACAGCCTAACACAGCCCGTGTGTTGGTCTCCCAGAGACCAATTACCCGTTTGCGATGGTGAAGCTCACTGTGTCTCTGTGAAAGACCTGCGGGAGGGTTCGTGTTCCTGGGCAATGCTGGGAACCAGCACGGCTTCAGGAGTGTGCTGCCAGCCCCACACCTGCAGGTGCTGGCTCGGCGTCGAAACCGCCGGTGGGGCAGAGATCAAGCACCCCAATTAGTGGGGGTGGCCCTTTGCTGGCCCAGAACTTGTGTTTAAGTCATCCTCACTCTTTAAGTGGACCACTAACCACGGTGGGGGTGATTCTATGGCATTTATAAAACTTGCAGGGGAGAGAAGGGGAGCTTTAGCTCTGCATCTTTAGCCTCGTTGCCTGCACTACATGGCAGTATCAGCCTGGATGAAAAACGCTCCGTGGTCCCTTTGCTATGCATTCCTGTACAGCCAGCTTTCTCATTACCTGTGTACTCTGGAAAGCAGATAGTCAGTGGGGATTTCTTAATTTTCTCCTCAAATATGTCCTTCTTGTTTAGAAAGAGGATGATAGATGTATCTGTGAACCATTTGTTGTTGCAGATGCTGTCAAAAAGCTTCAGTGATTCGTGCATGCGGTTCTGCAACAGAAAGGAGAGATCCCATCAGGCCAAAGGCAGCGACCCGGGGACGCTCAACATGTAGGGAAAACAACTAAATTAAGGAGGAAAACGAAAAAGAAAAGCTACAATATACATAATAGATTTATGTATACACAGAGCTGAACATATACGTACACAGATGCAATCTCTATGACATCTGACATACACTTAGTGACTTAAGGGCATTTGGCTATACAGAGCTGTTTTGATTTTGCATAGCGTGTAATTTACAGGATCCCAGCTCACAGAAATCATCATGCACCATGCATGGATGGGGAGTTACTTCAGCCCTTCGATCAGACTGAGGTGTCGGTGAAGCTCATGCAGATTTTCTAAATGGTTTTAATTAATTTTTTTCAATTTTAACAGTTTTGGTTTGTTTTTTTTCACTTTCTCGAGCGTGTGTGGCACACAATTGGTTGGATACATTAACCAAGGACTGGCGGATCCTTGAATTAATCTAGAGTTGGAAGCAGACACCAAGGTGACACAATTTTGGAAATGACCTTGCCGTGACCTTTGCCTGGTTTTGTTACTTCGTTTAGTGGTGCTGTTGGGCTTTTAATTGTTTTAATTTATTGGTTTAGTTCTCTTGGAAGATGGCTCAACAGAAAGTGTCTGGCAGAGAGGGAAAAAAAAGTGCAAAAGGAGGAGGAAATAGTATAAAAAGGGGAAAAAACGTAAAGAAGGGCATCTAAGAACAACCAGAGTGGGAGTCAGGCAGCTACCACGGACGTTAGCTCATGCCTCTAGAAGAACGTGAGCTGCTCGCCAGCACAAGAGCCATATGTTCGAATGCACGCACAGCGAGAAGTCAGCTTCTTGGTTATGGATCATGCAGAAAAAAAAACCAGACAGGAAAGGAGAGAGATAAAAGGAACGAAAAAGAAAGACCAGTTAGAAAGCTGCAAAGTCCGCCACAGGGTTTTATGGTGGTGGAAAGAGCTCACGGCAAAGTCAACCAAATGTCATGTTCCCTGCTGCTTTCAACTCTGTTTTTTTTTTTGTTTTTTGCTTTTTTCTCGGTTCAAGAGAAGCTTCATACCTGCCAAATTTGGTTGGTCTCTCAAATGCTCATTTTTTGGCCTTTGTTTGGCTAGATAAGGTCAGACGGCCGAGGAAAAGCTGCGGAGGCGCCGAGGCTGGCGATGTCCGGCACGCGAGGCCGACGCCGGGGCGCGCACGCCGGTCGCGTGGCCGTCTCTCAGCCGGGAGCCGGGGAGCGCGGAGAACAGGCGCGGTGAGGACGAAGCACACCCAAGAGTCAGGGGGTTATCAAAGGCAAAGCACGGCACAGGCCGGACCGGCTCCTCGGCTTTTCCCAGAGGCATCTCCTGGGGACAGCACCCCCCCAAACCCGCTAGCGCACACACGAGACCAGTTACAGCGACCGCAGGAGAGACGCTAGAGACAAGAGGGCTGCGCCGTCTCGTTGCTGGAGGGGTTTTTTTGGGGTGGGTGCAGTGCGTTCCCCACCAGGTTTGGGAATTGGGAGCGGTGCAGGAGACAGCAGGGGGCTTTCACCTCTCTCCTGCTCCGTTTCACACCCGCGCTGGCAGCATCATTGAGGCCAGCACTTTATTGATCAACGCTTGCCTTTTCACAGATACGTTTTGGCTGCTGCTGGATGATTTATTTAGATACAAGTGGCTCTGTGGATGAAGGAAGCATCCGATCTGACCCAGAGTAAAAACAGAACGCGTGCGATTTGCTGCACCGATAGCACACGCTTCGTTACCAGACTGGGAATGACCGAGCAGCTCCCCACCGTGCATCCTATCGACGCACGGGGAAGACACGATCACGTACCAATGTAAAAACACATTTACTTATTGGGTCTCAGCTGCAAGATGTTGCTTATCTGGACCATCCCATGTCTGCGTGCTGTTTTGGGCTAACTCCTTTTGTACTGGTTGGTGTGGGAGCCCCGGAGCAAAGCTCCTCTTCGCTACTTGTGGTGTCAAAAGTGTAACCATGTAGAAACCTGCAAAGGTTTTAGTACAGGAGATCCTTGGCTACCCAAAGCCTTCGGGAGCAGAGGAGAAAGTGGAGGGTGGTCAGGGGAACAGAAAGCAAATATAATTAACCGTTGTTTTAAGCAGAGTCCCTCAGAGAACATTTTTTAATGACATTTTGATCACTCTTACTGATTTAAAATAAAAGCACAGAGAAACACATGGACGCTGCTCGCGGGTCAAAGCAATAGCTCATCTGCAGCAGCCGGCCTTACCACGCTGCACCTCGCCAGCCCTGGACCACGCTGCACAGCCCCAGCAGGGAGCAGCGGTGCGTGGCTGCACCTCACGGCGCGGGAGGCACCATGGGGACACGGGTTTTGGTTAAGCAACAGAAGCTGAGGACTTCTCCTGAGCCGGGCTTTGCAGTTGGGAAGGGCTCTTGAAACACCGGCTTCTCAACGTCACTTCCTATTTCAAAATCAGCATTTGAAATCCTTAATGCTTGCAAATACTTCATACCCCGATGGGGAAAGCAGCCCCATCAGCCACGTTACAGAGGAATAACCACTTGTCCGTTACGAATTAAAAGCCCAGTTAACTTTTCCTGCGCAGGATGAGACAGAATTGCTTAGAGCTGAGTTCAGATGTCGCTCCACAACCGCGTTCCCATCGTGGATGTGAAGGGCAAGCAGCTTTCTACTGAGCGTGAGGGAGAAAGGATGCTGCGGTCAAGACTCGGAAACACACTCACAAAACCCATCTTTTTTCACCAGAGCATGGGAGGAGACCCGGTTATTTCTGCAGCACAGAGTCGATTCAACCTTTTTTTCTCATGCAAACTATAAGGACGCTGACAGTTATCCTAAGCACAGAAACTCCATATCCCCCCTCTGGCTGATATTTCCTAAGATGCCCAAGCCATATCCACTTGCTCTGTCACTCCTAAGGCAATTTCTGAACTCTGCAATTCAATTTTCCTTGCCCAATGGCAGCAGAGAGCACGCTAACCAGGTCATGCAATGAAATAGGAACCAACAGGCCAACACTAATGCACACCAAGGGTCACCAGCACAGCGCCTTCAACCCATCCCATGCTCAGCCACGGGGACATGAACAATATTTGTGTGTCTTGGCTAGATATGGATGACCTAAATATCTTCATTTCAGAGGCGGCAATGTGCAGCACGAACATCTCCCTCTCTTGCCATGACTCCTTTGAATTTGTGAGGAAAAAAAAACCAGAGGACAGTCATGCTTCCCCCGACAGGTCTCATGCCATCGCTGCCTTTTAAAAATCCCACTAGGAATTCAATTCAGAAGGAACAACGTAAATCCACATTTGCTCATAATCTTCTCCAGTTTTACCAATAAATATGACTGCTGTCCCCCTCCCAGGTTACAGATCTGAGGCTTTTAGTTGTCTGGGGCAATGGGAGCGGCTGGGTTCAACAGCACTGGGGGTTTCTATGCAGTCTCTATGGGTGTATGGGTCTAGAAATCACAGATGCAGAAATTTTTCTTTATTTTCTTTATGTCTTTCTGATCTGGACATAGGAAAGCACTTGCCTTCCTTGACTCCCACCACGTTGGTTTGTGTGGCAGGGAACTGTAGAGAAAATATATCCCTTATGAAACATTACCTGGTCTCAGGGAGCGATGGCTTAGCACACCACAGCCCTTTTTAGCTGCTGCAGGAGCATGGGTGCTCAGTAATTTAAAGCAAAGAGCGCAACACACCACAAAAATACTTAATGAGCATAGAGCTGCGCTTTACTTTTAAGGGCAGGGCCAGGTGAGGAGGTGCTTTACCCAGCCTTGTCTAACCAGCTCTGTGCTCAGCCTCCTCTGAAAGGATTCACAGCAAACCTGCTGTTCGTGAGCCTTTTTCAGCGAGACAAGCCTACAACCACACCAGGCCCATCGCCCTCACGCTAACTGAGCTTAACAAGGCGAGCCCCTGCTCCATGGCAAAGTCTGGCTTTATTCTGACTGCAGCTTCACCCACCTGAAGCGTGGTTTGACTCGGAGAAGAGCAAAAGGCCCCTGTGAAACCCTGTGCACGTGGTCAACAGGGTGCTGAGCTGTTCTTCCTACGCACCCAGCTTCGCAAGCGGTTTTTTGGGCACCTGAGTTGCAGTGGGGCTTTTCCCCTCTCGTGGCTCCACACCAGCAAGGAAAGCTCGACAAGTCCTTCCATACCCACAGAGACATCTGTCCAGCCCAACAAACTTCAGTGCCTTAACACAGCTGGAAGTGCCCGGACCGCAGTAAGCATCTCTAGAGAATGAAGACAAGGAGCAGCATCCAGCTCGCTCTCTCAGCTGCCTCCTCTTTGTGTTTTCTAAGTGAGAAGCAATAAAAGCTGATTTACGTCATTAAAGCCAGCAGATGTGACGGATGCAGACAGACGGCAAATCAGCTGACCGAGGAGATGCTGCTTTTACTGCTGGCTTTTTGGAGAGGAACCGCGTTAGCAGGGAGGAGACCGAATGCTTGGGGGTTCAGCTGGGAGAGGGTCAGAGCCTGTGGACGCTGTGTTTTCCACCTGCCATTCGTGCTGGGGGGATAACGGGGCAGACAAGATCCCACAGCGTCATTTTTTTCCCCTGTTTGCATTGGCCTCACTCAGGGTTGTTTATTTGGGTTAGGCGGGGGCGATGCTGAATCCTTTCCCCGTTTACGCCGAATGTGTAAATGAACAGCAGCTGCCTCTGCCCTCCTGTTGCTCAGCATCCCCAGAAACGCTTTGTGAAAAGGGATTGAAATAGCAAGCAAATGTCAGCGCTGCGCCAGAGAGTGCAGCTCCAAATTCGCTCTTGCGCCCAGAAAGCGGTAGCAAGGAGCAAGGAGACCAAATTTGAGGCTGCACAAATCCCTGTTTCTGCAGCAGGGGAGGCTGAGCTGGCACCCTGCTCGTCACCGGGGTGGTACTGGGTGACAGGCAGTCACTGGCAGAGCTCAGCATCCCCAGGAGTGATGCTGTAACCTCCATCTCAGAGGAGCTGAGTTAAAGCTGACATTTAAAATGTGGTGTTGGCATTCAGGCCCTTCCATTTTGAGCTCCGTGGCTTTGAATCACACGCTCTGCCTTGTGTAGACTGGCACCCAAAGGTGACCTGGATTAAAGGCTGCCTTTGGCTTTGCAGTTTGGGTGTCACAGCCCAAGTTACACCTACAGAGCATCCTGCTCTCTGCTCAGATCACAGCTTTGCTCCCTGCTCCATGGGTATGCCCTCTTCCTGTGCGTACTTCTTTACCTCCTGGGTGTGCTTCCCCTGCCCAGCTGCAGAGCTCTATGGGGTTAAGCTAATGGGTGAGTTTCTTCAAATCATGTCATGGAGATTTTGGTTTCTTCCCAGTAAATCCTACAGGAGTGAGCATCCTTGAGCGTATCAGAGCCAGGGTCAGAGGGAGGCGACAACTGAGGATTATAAAGAAGCGGAGATGAGAGTGTGTGGGGTGTCTCAGTCAGTCTGGAGGGACACAGACATAATTTTATTATCACCCTGAATTCTGGCATTGATATGACCCAAACAACCAGGTGATGACTTCAGTTTGCCAGAGCTCATAAACCTGACTCAGAGGCTAGAAACTACAGCCCCCCCAGTCTTTTTGGGAAGAGATGACCGATAGCTAATAGCAATCGTTCCCTCAATTCATTCCTGTCAACAGCTTTCCGCAAGCCTGACATCTTTACCAGCAGGAGAACGGAGACCCTGAGAGAGACAGAGCTGGGAAGTGACCCCTCCACGCTGCTGCAGACTGGGCGCAGGTGAAATCATTACCAGGTCTGAGTATGGCCTCCTTCCTTTTCATTAGACAAATGCAACTGGGTGCCTGCTGCAGCCGCTGTTAGTCTCAAAAGCATGCATCCCCATCACACCAAATGAATGGCCAGAATACAGTAATGACTCTTCTTACATCCTTTCTGTGAATTTAATTCACTTGTATTAATTGCACTCTAATGCCAGGGAGCACACAGCTCCTCGCTAGCTTTATTTCCAGATGGTATTTTGAGCCTAATGTCACAGTGGGAAGTCATAAAAGCTCTCCTAGAGCAAATTACCTGAGGAATCAAACAGTTCCAGTCTCACTCAGGAAAATGAATTTCTGTAACCCGAAGAAATAGGTTATATCCCTAACCCGAGCCTGCCTCAGGCATGCAGGGCTGCCCTGCACCTCTGCACCATGGCATGACCGCTTCCTTCGTTTTGTTTTTAAAGCCCACCTTGCTATATCTCCTCTCTTTCTGGATACAGAGTCTCGTTAACACATTTTGGAAACACACAGGTCAGCTAGAAAGGAGAAATAAAACACCGCGACTTTACCAGTGCAAATAAGCGTTACCTGGGCGTGCAGGACTTGATTTTGAAGACTGTGGAGGAGGACAAATCTCCCCAGGATTTCAGAGTCAAGGGGCAGTGACTGACAAAAGCACATTACTGTAGCACCCCAGTGAGCATTCGTTGATGTCTGAGGAGTTGCTGGCTACGAGGTATCCCGTAAAGAAGTGTCGGGGTCCCCAGGACCCAGTTAGACTCACCGTGGTTTCATCTTCATGGAGCACCTGGTCGTAGCCACTCAGCGCGACGCAGAAAATGATCGCTGTGACATCCTCAAAGCAGTGAATCCACTTCTTGCGTTCCGACCGCTGGCCCCCGACATCAAAGAGCCTGCGGCACAGGAGAAGACCATCAGTGCCCGCTTGCTTTTAATTACGAGGAGACTTTAGCAGCCTTGGCATTTTCTGACCGTATGGTCCCTGGAAGGCTCCAAACACCAAGCAACAGGTCTTTCACCACTGGCTTGGTCTCCTCCAGAGCCCGGAGCTGAGGAGGACCAGGAAGAGCAGCTACAGGCAGAGATCCTCAGCACCACGCTGGGTCCCCAGGGGTCTGCAGAGGTGGAGACCATGCGCTCTTAAGTTTTATTCGCTCTAAATACTGCATATGCAGCTTTCCGTCTTGCCCTTTTCTCTCTGCTGGCTGGCAACACGAGGGTCAATGTACAGCATTAGCACATTTAGACCCGCTTCAGAGAAAAGATCTGGCCAAATATTTTCACATTTATAGCTTGGTCAGACCTGGGGCCAATCTCACACTATACCGCCCAACAAAGTGGTGTCATCTGGGTTAGCAGAAGGTACCATGGCCTCCTCTCTTAAAGACAGGGATTTTCAAGACAAGATTGCCAAACGATCCATGTTGTTGACCCCCCAAATGTCATGTCCTCTGCAGTGAGAGCCATCCGTGTGTTAACCAGCAATTTAACACTGTCTCCTTTGGGAGCTATGGGGAAACCCTATGACAAACAGATGCCCTAAAAATTGACCGGTACATGCAGTTTTAGACTAACCTGAAGTGGAGGTTTTTGAATGTGAAGTGGGTTTCTACAATGCCAGTTGTTTTGACCCTGGTTCGGAGGATATCCTGCTCTGTGGGCTGGTAGTCTGCAGCTCCGATCCGATCTAAGCTGTCTAGGTAGCTAAGAAAGGGAAAAGAAAAAGAAAACAGATAAGAATAAGACACATGTTAATCTTTGTCAATCTCAGATGAATCCTTCAGCTTCCTATTAATCTTTTTCAATCTCATTTTTCATGGCTGAATGTATTGCAGCAAAAACAAAACCAACCAAAAAATCCTATTCTGGCCAACAAGAAACGTTAACAAAGCCCACTAACCTAAGTATAAAATCTGATAGTGAACTGAAAGCAGGAAATTAAGTGCGCATGTGTCGCGAGCCCCGATTGCAATCTGTGAAAACACACAGTGTTAATATTACTTGCTATTTTTACTCCCTGAGGGATGAAGGTCCCAGTCGGTCCATTGTGGCAATGCTGTACACACACAGGCTTTTCTGTGAGGGTTTATTCAGACGAGGGGTTGGGGCATATAGGTCTTGCTCCCAGAACAGAAAAGTCGAGTCACCTCTGGGAGATGCTTTTGTCTCTGCTGGAAGGGAGGGAGAGGGGGCAGCTTGCTCGGATGAGACGCCTTGTCTTCAGTCAGCTCAAATTAAGGGAGATGAATCTGCCTGAGTAAATCGCTGCTCCAGTTTGAAATCCACCATAGGGCTGGCACAGCGGGAGTGCGGCGCTTGGACAGAATCCAGGGGCCCGCTTGGATGGTGATAATCAGGGAGTTTAAATCGGGGGTTTTTTAGGGGGTGGAGGACAGATTTAGCTTTCTGAAACACTTGAATGGTTTAAAACATTTACCCTTATTCTGCTCTACGCTTAAAACGTATGAACATCGGCGATGCTTCCACAGGCTGAAACTTTGGGTAGGCAGTCCTGTCTTGCGGTGTGAAAGGTTTTCGTAGAGGAACCCAGCAGCTGTGCACTTACGACCACAATCCGTTTTTCATCCACATTCAAGACAATTTTTCAAAAAAACGCAGCCCAACTAAATCCAATTCATAAAGAAAAGAGCAATTTGTTTTGGATTACAATTGAATACACATTATAAACACAGAGCCGCATCACCCAGTAAAGTCTTTTCCATCACCGCTGAGCTGCACGCGGACGCTCCAGTTCCTCTTAAAGAGGAGCTGATGTGCATTACAGGGCCTGAACGCCCACCTCCAGCCCCAGGAGCATCCATCGAACACACGGGAGATGCTTCCAGTGCACTGTGAATGCAAGAAGGCAGCTCTATGCATGAGCAGAGGCCTGGCCCGTCCATCCCTGTGCTTCTGACAGCTTCGATGTTGCAAGAGGATGGGGCAGGAGGACGCATTTTAGGGGCAAGATGGGGGCTGCCCAGTCAGGTATTAGGCAGAGGATGGCAGCTTTGCCCAGCGCAGCTTGCAGAGAATAACAAAGTGTATTGAGAGGAGCTGTGTATCTGTACATAAGGAAGAGACATTTTTGTCCCTGGTGAGGACCAGTAAGTGTGAGCTGGAACCACTCACATAAGCTCGCCGTGATGTCTGGGCTTGACTTTCTCTTCCAGTTTAGCCAAGTGTGATTTTATTAAAACACGTTTAGTCCTGATGAGCAACCTTTTCACACCGACTTGCTACTGAGCACATTTCCCCCCTGTGCCTTGCCAAAGCACATCCCACCAGGCCTGAACACACCGCCCTGTCCTGCTGCTGGAGATGCTGCACCAGAGGGCAGGAGAAGGCTTTTCCACCTGTGTCCTGGAGGGAGTGCTCTGAGCCAGCTCCTGCTGCGCTGGGGCCGTGCACTCTGCGACTGAGAAAACTCATTGCCATCGGCTTTCATGCCTACCCTGCAACCTGAAAAAACAGACAACCAAACTCTGCACTGAGGTGAAAAACAAACCTCACCCCGCTCACATCGCCTATCTTGGTTACCCATCATTTTTACCGTTCCTTCTCGCTAAAGAATTACAAGAATCGCATCACCCAGAGAAAAGTGTGTAGGTTAAGCAGGCTTATTTTTTACTGTGTCCTTTTCCAAGCATTTAAAACCACTGTGGTTTTGTGACAGATGCTCCCTTAATAGCCTTATGATGGGCCCTGGATGGATGAATGGGGCTTCATTTGAAATCAGATCCTCTGCTGTGACGGCCGAAGCCACGATCACTCATCTATTCACAACTGGTGTCAACTCCTGTTATTTAAGAGACAGCTGCATTTCTTCACATGTCCCCGCAGACCAAGGCAGCTCTGCAGAGCCGTTGTTCAGAGACCTAGGCTCTCCTCTGGCCACAGGGGCAAAATACTTCAAGGTGACCATAAAAAGTGGAGGTGTAAGAAAGAGAAGGATTTTCTGTCCCTCTTGTGGCTTTTTGCAGTACCCTAAAGACCCTTCTCACTTCCTCCATCTTCCTTTTCTGTATCTTCCTATGATTCAACTCTCCTCAATTTAATGTTCCTTAATAATTATTCTTGCCTTTAAGATCCTCCTTTAATGCTGGGAGTGCAGCAAGTGAAGAAATCTACTGCAAACCGGTTAAAGGGCTCGGCATCACAGCAGCACAGCGACGGAGGAATCTGTTACTTGGAATTACTGCCTTCAACGTGTGATGATCTGCTTGTGAACAGCAGCATCCTTTAAACCCCGGGACTTCAGGGGGGTTTCATTCTTGCTACCGGCATGCACAGCCCACAGCTCTACCATGTAGCATTCCCCTAGGCTGTCTGACACCGAATTAGCTCCAGATTTGACCGGATCCTGCGTACATCCTGGCTCTGAGGCTTGGAAAGCTTCAGCTCCCTTTGCATCCTTGGCTGTGGTGCTGCTGCAGCCTCATCTGCCTGGCTCCACCCCTGTTACTCTGCGGGATCAGAGGTTTAGGGGAGCTGATGGAGCCTGCCAGCCTCTCGAGGGGGCAGAATTATAGCGACAGAGGGGGAAGAGCTGGGCAGGATCCATCCCACCTACCCTCTGGGCACCCCAGCTCTGATACCTGCCTGCCAACACACCTTCTGCCTTTTCTCTTGGCTCTCCTCATCGTTCTGTGTGTGTTTCTCAATGACTTAAATTCCTTCAGCTGCCTGGGTCTGCTTTTTGTCTGTTCCTGGTAGTCTCCATGAGGGCCAGCCATCAATTTATATGAAGATAGACAACATTTCAGTGCCGGTTTTGAGGCTGCATTCCAGAACTGTTTACTCCTCTGGCTGCTCTCCCCTGGAATTTTTCTCATCTCAGGCTACAGCAGACTGTTTTTTTCCCCTGGACTTGGCCACAGCTGAGCTGGACCCCAGCAGTGCCTGTGCCCCACGAAAGTCAGCTGGAGGAGTGCGGCATGGGAACATCCAGCTGCAGGGATGGGAAGCTCAGGCAGGCTGCTGCTTGGGTGCTGAGCTGATTTGAGCTGTGTTTTGATGCTGAGCTGATTTTACCTACTGCTTGCTGTCCTCGCTTCCTGCTGGAGGTATCTCTGAGACTTCACTGGAGTGCTGGTGCTCCCTGCCCATGCTGGTCCAGTGGGTGCGAGCCTGAGCTGGCAGAGGGTGGGATGTTCTGGGGGTGTCACCTCTTTGGGAATAGGGAAACCCAAATGGGGACAAATTGCTCCACGTGGCACTGGGTGACCGCACTCCTGGCATGCCCTTTGAACTGCAAATCTCAAGGCCAAACTGTTGCTGGAGATAATGAGTTGTCGCAGCCAACAGGCTTGATGACACATAATCCCCTCAGAAGCTGGCATCTGTTTAACCAGCAGAAATCAGAGCACTTTGGAGGCTGCAGAGCGAGTGCTCGGCTCTCCCCCTTCCACATCATCTCGGTTGCACGGTGCTGCCATCATTGCTCCTTCCACTTCCCAGCTCCGGGGTTTGCACGCTGGAGTGGAAGCATATCTGAAATGACACATCAGCTCTTATTTGCAGCCCGCCTTGCCCAGGGCTTGCAGGGGTTAACAAAAAAGCTGAGAAAAGGTTAGAAGGTTTTTGAGTACATGAGTAACCCTCTAGCATTTATACTCCTGAGCTGAGCAGCTCCATTACTGCTTATATCTTTTATCTCAAATGCTTTGTTTTGAAACAGATTGCAGGTTTCTGAGTCACTCAGTTTATCAGGCTCGGGGAGGTGAAGCCTGACTATATTACGCTGCTAAAAGCAAAATGCACAAGAAATGGCATTTCCCAAATACAGGGAGAGGAGCTCATCGAACTGAGGCTACAAAAGGCAGACACTCTAGAAGGACTACCTAAAATTAAATATCTCCACACAGTAATATTGAAAACAGGGAGTAAATGTAGTTCCTCGTGCCTTCATTTGCTGCTTCCAGCAGCCTGTGGCAGCAGCACCGTTGATGCTGGAGGTGCTGCAGGCAGAAAGGCCTGTTGTCCAAGTTACCCCATGGGAACAGAGGTCGACGTGCAGTGCGTGGACAGGGAGCCCTCCCCGGGCACTCTGCCACCACGGGAACCTTCTCCTGGGTTTGTCCTGCCTATGCTGATGGCTCCTCTGGCTGCCTCCTTGGACGGTGAAGTGCAGCTGAGGTGGCTGGCTGTGGTCAGAGCTGGATACCAGTGGGAAGGCTTACAGAGACCTACATTCACGTGTGTTGAGGTTAATGGGAATAAAATGGTTCAACGTCTGTTGGGGTTTTCTTGCCTCAGAGGTGATATCTTGGCAGTCTTTTTGCGCCTGAGGTGCTCACACCATGCTGAGGTTGAGCTCATGTCTTCAGTGCTTGAGAAACAGCAGTGCAGTGGCAGCCACAGCCTGGGTCTTGGTCTGGTTTGCAGGCAGGGGAGTGGGAACTTCAGGAGAGCAAGCCTGGAGGCAGCAGCATCTTCCCAGTTGCTCCCCCTTCCTCCCAGTCCTGGCCTCTGTCCACATCTCCTCCAACAAGGAAAGGCCGTGTGTGGGATACCCCAGCCTCGTCTCGTTGGCTTGCGTTGTATTTGATGGAAAAAGCAGATCCCCATTTGTCAACAGACGCAGCTGAGTCACCGCTGGGTTATTTTCTACTCCGTGTACAGAGGCACTCGAGGGTCAGCTCCAACATCGAGTCCTGGCAAATGCTGAGTTTTTAATCAAGGTTGTGATGAGCAGGAGTCAGCTCATCTAATTCCAGATGCTAATGTGAAGATGTCTCCATCTGAGCACTCCTTGTTCATGGATGGAAAGTTACCTGCATCTGAGCTTAGCTGGTACCTTAGCTGCTTCTTTTCTTCTTAAGTATATGTAAGCAGTGGGCTCAGGGAGTGTCAGCAGTGACTCTACACCAGCATAGTAAACTCTTGTGGTGTCTTCCACCAGAAGAGAAAAACGGTGTGGGTGCTGCTTTCTGAAGGTGTGACACAGCTCGGTATGGCCACCCTGGGCAGCCGGTGCTGGGCAAACACCAGAGGTCATGGCACTGCTGTGTTTTTCCTGCAGGCACCATGCCCAGCCACATCTGCTGGATTATTTCAGGGGAAGGGGAAAAAATAAAGCCCAGCTCACTCTCAGAGCCCAGCACTCATCCAGTACACACAGTGGTGATGCAACACATCTTAAATAACCATCCGTTATGAAAGGCTTGAAGCGTAGCCAAGCAGTGGCACGGTGTCCCTTCAGAAATCAATCCCACCTAAGGGTAAGAGGGAATTCCTGGACTTCAGGCAACATGTTTTGAGTTTCTGGCTGCATCTCTCCCCTTGGCTACTCCTGCCTTTACAGAAATCACATGAATTACAGGCAGGGTCTGCTGTCCTGCCGCTGCTCTCAATGATAAATCTCATCTCACGTTCAACCAGATGAGAAACGGGCATGGACGTACCCCAGCTTCCCTCCCCTAAATCCAACCAGGGCCAAGCCACTGCTGGTGCCTGCTTCTCGCAAGTTGCTACCTGCCGGGATGACGGTCACCGGGCCCAGCGACTGCTGGGGTTATTTTCCTGAATTAATCCTGCTGGATGCCCTGAGTTTCTATTTCTTTCCCCTGGGAAATGAGGAGGACGGTCCATGCTAGTAAAGGTCCGTGCCAAATCTTGACAGAAAGGATGCTATGTTGCGATGCACCTTTTCTTTTGCCCCGCACTGAAGCAGGGCTGTACAGGGCTTGCACATCAAGATCAAGTTGACCAGGTGATATTAATACTAACGGCAGGCAGGAGGAATGAACAAAAGCAGGTTGGAGTTTAGCTGTCCTAGTTAGATCTGCAGTTTTCCAAGGCGTGACTGGATCCAGAATCATTTTTAGCATCGCGTGCGGATGAGCAGAGTCACTGAATAGCACCTGTACAGCACAGGTACTTCAGGATACACGAGGAGCCAGAGCTGCTGGTCTCCAGGTATAAGCTTTGGTTGTCTGGTCAGCAATATATCATGGTCTTGTTACTGCTGGAGTAAGAGGACACCGTGGTACAGTTTGGGTTTGTGAGCAGAGAGCTCTGCTTTGGAGGAAAAGCCAACCCTAACAACCTACCCCGAAACGGTTTGGGAGCAGCTCTGGGAAAGCAGATGTGGGCTCATCTTTCTGCAATGAAAGTTGAATATCGAACGGTATGTAAAAGAGGATGATAAAGATTTCTTGAACGTATTGGAGCCCTTGCAAAAGAGAAAAACAGTGCACCTGGATCAGATCAATGACCCACCTAGTTTAACTAGTGTCCAAGAGCAGATGTGGAGAGTACAAATGCAGGGTAAGTGTGCAGTGCTCAGACAGCTCCCCCAGCCTCCAGTACTTCATTTGGATAGCAGAGTTTCAGAGAGAAGGGTGTTAACTCTGTATTTATCACCCCTCAATGATTTTTCTTCCAGAAATGTGTCTAGGTGGTTTTGGAAGCAATGTAAACTTCTAACAGCCACATCTGCAGCCAGGAATTTCCCAGCTCAGCAACAGTCTGTTGAAAACTGCCTGTTTCTGGTTTTGAAACTGCCAAGTAAGGGTTTAACTTTGACAATCATCGTATTGGAACAGCTGTCCTCTCCCTCCTCCCTGTTTCTCTGTACACATTTGCATAGACCTCCACACATCCCCTGTGGAGCATCTCTGCGCTGTCCCAAGACATTCCCGCACAGCTTTCCAGAGCCTTTCCTCACACCCGGAAGGGGTTTTCCTGACCTCCTGGATCCTCTCCAAGATGGGGAAAGGAGCAAGCCACAACTGCCTTGTTCTGTATGAAACCGTCTGCTTTAATGGCCACTTAATACGATGCTGCTTGGAGAACCACACAGTTTAACACCAGCCCCCTTGGAGCTGCTGCACTGGGCAGATCTGGTGAACATGGTTTGCTAGCAGTGGTGTGATCCTTCTAAAAGGGGTCCTCATTTGAGCAATGTCACTGTTTATATAAACCCTCTGTGATTTAATCGTCGTTTAGCGCAGAGCTGCTGACCACAGGGCACCTTCGCCTTCGTTTTCATAAGCAGAAGATTTGCACGGGGGCTGGCTGGGTCTTTCCAGCAGTGCTACGTAAACCCGAGCCCGCTGGGATGACGCACGGCTCTGGCTGTGCAAGGTCTCCTCTCCGGGTGGCCCTGCATGAAGGTGTCCTCCGCACGCCAGGGCCAACGCAGGCACTCGCTGGGCTTCCTTTGGCTGGAGCAGAGGAAGGCTCAACAGCTCCAGCCTTGCTCTTGCTTTATGTAAACCTCTGCTTCCTTCTGATGGCCAGCTCTGAAGGACAGCGGCTGAGCTGGAGCAGGGCTGAGGTGTGGTGGGACTCGGCACCCTGGAAGCGAGCAGGATCTATGCCTAAATCTTTATGCAACAGAGTAAGTGGGTTTGATGTATTTTTTGTTTTAATTGCTCCAGGACTGCTGCTCTAAACCTGCTGACAGTGGAGCTGATGGCTTTCTATACTGTAAAAAGAAAAGGAGAAAGAAAGGAAAGAAAAGGAGAGGCTAAAAATAAGCCACGGGGAGTTCGGGATAATGAAGAGCTTGTTCTGGGAAGGCGCCCTGATCAGAGGACGCAGCCCCCGCGCTGCAGCGGGGCTCCCGGCTCATCCGCACGAGGCGATGGGTTCACTTGTGCGGCATTCGCCCACTCAGCCCCAACAGGAGAGAGACATCGCCAAAGATGCAAAGGCTCACTGGCCCCTTACATCGCACGGCAGCCGATTCGCTTTAGCCCCAAAGCAATATCGAGAACTAATTACTCAGAATGACTCCAGCCCTGGAAAGCAAACAGCTGTGACCGCAAAGGAAACCAGGCTTAGGTCGGCCACTGGCCAGGGAGATTGCTCAGGGTGTGCACCAAGGCCCAGGACGTCTCTTTACACACTTGTGGCAGTAGTGGAAGTAGCATTAATGTCTCCGTTTCTAAGCTGGAAGGAAAAAACTAGATCTAGCTGCAGTGATTTTGTGGTGTGAGGTGTCTGCCTGCGGCAGGGATAGCACTGGTGAGGGATTTAGATCTAATGCGAGGAAGAAAAGCATTAGTTAATGAGATCTGCGCTCTCATATCGGGCAGATAGAGGATGCCCATCTCTGGATGACGGCGCAATTATGAAGAGTGGGGTGGGTCTGTCGGGAGCTGACTTCAATTAGAGGCCTCATTTATACCCTTGCCATGTGGAGGAAGATGGGTTGCTGGTGATGGAGTAGGAATCATGTTTCTGGATCTTCTCATCTGTCCATTTTCCTGACCTATTAGCAAGCTATAGGGATTTCTGCTTTCAAATCCCATTTAAGCATCCCTGCCAGCGGTGGGTACCCAAATCAGCCAATGCTCTGTCACGGGCAGATGTGACCTACAGCGAGCAAAAGCAAAACCCAGAAATTTTACCCTTGGCTGCCCACTAAAAATGTCTTGGTTATCCCAGACATAGGTGGATCTCTTGGGCACGTAAGATCTGCGCTGTGCAAATGAACTTCCCGCTCCTTCTCAGCAGCTGTGAGGCTGTGGCTCCTTGGAGAACGGCCTTGCTTGTGGTATTGCAGCATTTTGTTTCCAGTCCAGGCTGGATCCAGAAGCAGAGACACATAAGGGAAAATTCATGGTGTTTCTGATCCCTTTAGAAAATGTTCTGTTGAATTGCTGTTTGGAGAAGATTTGTTTGCCGGGTACCGAAATAGCTCAATCGTTTCCACCAGGGAAGGCTGTCACCTGGGCCAGGCTGGGCTGGCGAGGCATCCTGCTGGCCACTCATGGTTCTTTTCTCTTTCTCGTATAGGCATGAGCAACCTCACAGAGATCTGTAGTCGTGGCTTTCTGTCCCCAGTCAACCACCCCTGGAAGGTTGGGCTCCTGCAGCCCACCTAGGAGCGGTTTGGGTTGCTCCTGGGTCTCAGCAGGAGTGGGCTGATCCCTGTGTTCAGCTGAAGATGCATCAGGGACGAGTGAGTGATAAAATCAGCTGAGGATGCTCCATACGGGACATCCCAGCTCCAGAGTTGGTGCGGGAGATGAGCTGAGGACACCACCTCCAAGGCACGCCTACGTGGTGCGAGACGTTTGAACCAACCCAGGAGCGCTTCACTTCCAGTGGGAGGATGGAGCTGGCCCGGAACAGCGTTAGGTGTGGAAAACCTCAGGAGCTGTACGAGACATCCTGGACTTCATTGCCAATAAACGCTTTTGCTGAGCTCCCTCTTGGCCGCAGAACGGGAGGAGAGCATCTCCAGCAGATGGCTGCTTAGCGCAAGCATCACCCTTGCCCAGCCCGCATCTTTCTGCTGCTGGAGCACCTCAACTCTTGCTGAACGTGATGGACGTGTCCTCCCAACCTCCCACTGGAGCAGGGAAATGTTATTAATCACACTTGCTTTAGGAGGAAGATAAGTATTAAGGGGTAGATGACTCGCCTGAGGACGCGATGGGAAGCCTGTGGTGACGCTTGGAAGCCAGTTTGGGTTTCTTAAATCTCAGCCAGGAGCTTTAACCATAAGACCTTTCTGTACTGAGTTTTATAACCCTTAAGCAATATTCTTCCATGCTTTTAATACGGATTTTGCCCACGTAGGGGCAGATACTGGTAGAAATCTGCTGGCCTATTATAAGAAAGAAATGTATTCCCTACATCAAGGGCAGCCCATAAAATGGTGTTACAGTCGATGGTTAAATTGTAAGTTAACCCAAGACTTTGAATAGAGATAAATAAATGCTTTTTTTTTTTTTGGTGAACAGAGAAGGCTGAAAATGGATGTTGTCATGTACTTTTCTGCTCCATCCAATATAATTTCATGCATTCCTATACGGGTTTTGATGAGTTCTGCAGATCAATGACACTGCATTTAACCACAAGCTAAGCAGTAATTACAGATGCATGCAAGATTTATTCATCTGGTGGCACTGCACCAGCTGATGGAAGGATCAGCCGTATCCAATCAATGTTTGAAGCTTCTCAAAATAAAGAGCTTTTTGGCTCCCATTGCAAAGCGAAAATAAAAATAACCCCCTGGATCCCAGGAGTGCCCCTTCATGTCCATACAGGGAAGGCTGCGGGATGGCTCTGGGTCCCATCTGCACCAGCGCTCATGCTGAGCCTTGCCTTTGCCCACCCATACACCTTGTTCACGTCAGGTCTTCTTCACACTCACTGAATGACCCACTTGTCCCTAGGGCTGGGGATTGGATTGAGAGATTTACGGTGGAAGTGAGGAAAAAGGAGGAGGATGAGCAGTGCGGAGGAAGGAGCCAGGGAGTGGGCAGCTCCAGCATTCCCCAGGATCATCTCCCGTGTGCCAGGGGGCATCCAGGCTCGGTGTGTGCAGGCCGGGCGCCAGCGTGATGTGCCACGCTGCGGCGCGAAGGGAGCAGCTGGGGACTGCGGTGGAAACCACGGAGGTGCGTACTGTGGCTCCGTTGTTATGGGAACACGTGGCTGGGGATGCAGCATTGCTTGTTTCAAGGTAGATACTGGATTTTGTCCACGTTTTCTTCAGGTTTTCCCTGTACATTGCACCCTCCCGTGGAGCAAAGCTGCTTGCTCCCCACTGTCACCGCGAGATGCCCCAGTGAGCCAGGGAGTCCTGCTCAGTGATGCTCTTTGCTGGGACTTTGGACAGGGCACCAGTGCCAGATTTCTGGTTAAGCTGGTGGAAAGCAGCAACGCATCAAGCGGAGTCAGCAGGGTCAAAGTAAAACCTACAGCTCTCCCACAGCACTTCTGTTCTGGGGCAAGGGAAGACAGAGAGGGATGAACAGACCAAACCAGGCAGAGCAGGGGTTTGGGCAGAGGTTGAGACCACAGATAACGAGATGCAGCTCTTCATCGTGGGTTGGGAAGACTCTGACGTCCCTAAGGATGGTCCCTGGGGCAGGATACAGGTAGCTGAGCTCCTGGGTAGAAACATGTAGCTTTTTTTCCTGAGTTTATTTGTAACTTCCATGTGTGCGTCATATCTTTGTTTATCTATTTTTGTTCAATGAGACACTGCTCTGGGGATTTCTTAATGCAAAGTTGCCACTTTCAGTGTTAGTTCAATTCGAGCAAAGATTTTTTGCCTGGACTCAGGTACCAAACTCCAGCTCTCAGCAGCTGCTGGCTGCTTCTGTCTCCTTCTTCCTCCTGTTCCTGCCCGTTGCAGACCTGGCCTCGCTGCTCAGCACGCTCCCTGGTGCAGCATTTCTCTTGTTGGGGATTGCAAAGACAGTGGAGCTGTTTAGCTGAAAATGTTTAAACTGACATTAACGCCGCTCGCTAGGATGTGCTGGCTGGTACCTTCCTCAGCGAGGATTTGGAAACGGGTCTTATGCTATCGTCAAACCTATCGTCAAACCTTACGCACCAAGAGCAATAACCGAGGGACTGGGAAATGCTGATTTACGCCACTGAAAGTGCTGTCAGAGCCTCAGAGCTACAGCGACTGCTCACAGGGTGTTTCACAGCCTGGGCTCGCAATTTTGAAGCACTGAATTTCTTTTCAGCGCTGGTGGTCTCACAGCGTAGCCCAGGAGGGAAGGGGTTACAGTGAGGCAAAGTGCATCGTGAATCCCCAGGAGGGCTTGGACTTAACCACCAAAACCCGACCTGACACTTCCTTGGCGTGGCTCCACGGTGCAGCCTGGGCCTGGGTTCTTTCTCCCCTGTACCTTTTCCATCCTCTCCCAGCAGCATGGAGAAGGTGCTGTCTAAAATCCAGGCTCAGCACCATTTCGCCTCTTTTCTCCAATAAATTCAACCTCAGAAGAGACCCCCAGTGACCTCAGAGGAGGTGCCTTCTCCTCCTCAAGCACTTAAATGCTTGAGATGTATCGTGTCTGGAGAAGGCACAAGTGCGAGGATTTTGGCACAAGGATGGGTGTTTGCTCTGCTGCCCTCCAGCCTCCCTCTGCTCTGAGCTGTGCAGTGGCGACCAAACTAAGCAGCCCTGCCCAGAGCCTGCGCCTGCAGAGCGGAGTGAGCGTGTGCCCATCCACAACAGCCCACACAGAATCACGCCGAGAGCCTGAGCACTGGGCTGCCGGGGGGTCAGAGGCATCTGGGAAATTAGAGAGGTTTCTGATGAAGGCTGGCAAACTAGGAGTTGTGGGTTTGGATCTGTGTATTGCACCAGTGGTCTGAAGGCAAGGAACAGATCTGGAGAAGCTGAAATAGCAGTTTATAGGCATTCTCAGTGTTGTTTTTACTCTAATACAGTGCCAGGTTTCCTCTGATAAGCCCCACGTACCCAAACACGAGCCTGTGCTGCCGAACCCTGGCTGCATCTTCTGCACAGAGGAAGAAACCTTGCAGTTTGTCCTTTCCCTCCTAAAAAGCAGTAGGGAATAAATGGCTGGGGGTTAAATACTGGCTCAGCGCTTGGCCTGGATAAGCAAGAAACAAAGTGGTCTCTGCTACAGAGCTAATTAGTGCTATTATATCAATTAGTCTGTGAAATGATCAGTGCCCAGGGCTCCACCAGGCAAATCCCAGTTTCGGCAGGACTGTCTGAGCCGAGTGCTGGGACTCTGCTCCCATGGGGCTCACCCAGACAGCCCCCAAAATTTCATAAATAGGAGGGTGTTTATTGTCCCCATTGGGGAACCAAGACAAGGAGCTTCCACCCACTGGGTGGGCAGCATGGGGGCCCTGGGGAGCTCTGCTTACCTACCGGGGGCTGTGCCACAGCGGGCACAGCTCTGAGTGCTTCATCCCCATAACTGCCACGTCCTGTGATTTTATGGCAAGTGTCACAATGTTTGCTACGGTTCTTTTTCTTTTTTTTTTTTCCCCTTCCTTCATTTTTGTTCTTTTTTAAAGCCTCAGCCCCTCAAGGCTGGATATTAGATGGACTATTTGCTTAAGGAAATAAAAAAGGACTTTCCAGCTCTCCTGTTCACAGACAAAAGGCTTTAAAGTATAAGCCAGAGGGCTTAGGAAGCAGCAGATAAAAGCAATTTTCCAATGGCTGTCTTAATATATATTGAAAATGGGGGCTTTTTAGCTAAGCTCATGATTGGTTTTGGATTTAACTCCTAACCTTAAACACCTGAGCATGGGGATGCTGCACTGCTCCCCCTCTTCTACTGGGGGGTGTGCGTGCAAGGGCTGGACCCCAAGTGAGGGCAGGGGGGAACAGCAGTGGCTGCGCACCTCTGGCAGTCACTGAAATGCTTTTTGGGTGCTCTTGCGCCGTGGGGTGGGGGACGGGGGTCCTGATGGAGGAACTGCACCCCCGCAGTGAGGGGAGGGGAGCGCTGCACTGAGAAACTTGGGCCAGAGAAAGGCTGGTGGCCATGAAAACGTGAAGGAGGGGGAAAAGGAGATAAGTGCATCCTGAGTGCACGGCGCTGATCTGCCCCGTTCCACAGTGCTTGTCCTGGGTTGGAGTGGCTCCTCCTGAGCTGCTCATCCCATGGCCGGTGGCAGGCAGCTCTGCCCAAGCTCCCAAAGCACTGCTGTGAGCTCCCTGGACCACAGCAAAGTCCCTCTGCAACTTTTCCTTCCAAACCGGGATGATTTCTGAGATAGGACCTGTGGGGGGTGGCAGCATCACCCCGTCATGCTGTCGCCACCGGTGCCCGCAGACGGCTTGCTCCAGCCAGGAGCCCGGCTACAGAGAAATTCCCACGTTCCTGCCATTCTTTGCCATTTAAGGGTTTCAAACAGACAGCAAATACGTCAGGAAGCCGCAGACAGTGCCAGACCTGACGCCGGTGGTGTGAAGAGCCACGGTGCAGTGGTCTCCTGACAGCCCGGCCTGCAGACACTCTGCAGAGCCAGGGGGCTGAGAGCAGCCCCCGGGGGCTCTCCCCACCTGGCCACTGAGTGGGGACAGGGCTCACGGCCCCTGGTGACCTGAGCTGGGTGCTGACTCGCTGGCATAAAGCGGGATTTAACCACACAGAGGAACATCTGCCTCACTAGAGCTGCCCGATTCCCTAAGGAGTTCCAAACAGCACCAGGATGCCCTGAGAGCCTCGCTGGTAGGAGACACCCCATCTCCTGCTCCCACCCCGTGTGAGTGATGCTGTTTGTCCTGCAGGGCAGGCTGTGACGGCGGAGCTGGGGACGCACGGTTCGCCAAACTGCAAGGTGCAGAAAGGGAGAGGGAAGCTTGGGCTCCCTGGCTCTGCAGGAGCGGCGATGCAGAGGCTGTGGGTTCCCACGAGAGCCCAGACTCTCAGGCTGTGGAGCTGTGTGTTGGCACTGCTGTGTCCTGGTGTGGGAAGGCTGGGGTGAAAGGTGGGAGATGGCAGTGATGGGTGAGCTGCGGGGCATGCCGAAAAGCAGAGCTGCTGGGAGAAGGGGGCTGCGGACAGCAGTGAAAAAACAAACAGTGGAAAGAAAAAAAACGCCAACAAACTCCAGTCCCAAGCCGTGGTGGCAGCCTGCCAGCTCCAGCTGGTTTCGTAAGGACATTTCAGCCTAAAAATACACAAATGCTCAGCCAAAAAAGAGTCCAATCTTTCTGCACCGAATCCGTCACCCACAGCCCTTCGCAAGGCAGGAAGCCGTTCCTGTTGGGTCTGTCAGTCGGCGATGAGAACAGATTACCCTGGGTTCGAGGTTGTGGTTCAGCGGGTTTCCTGGGGGGTGAACGCCCTGTGCTGTGTTTACCCGTGGTGCTGCCTGCTCCTCGTCTCGAAGCAAAAATGTGAAAAGAGATTGTTCCCAGATTCTGGCAGTGTCCCCTCCTCCAGGCGGCGTGAGCTGCTCCCTGGCTCCTACCCTTTCGGGTGGGAGCTTTGCCAGAAGTGGGACAGCCCTGATTGATATCGTGGCTCATTAAATAGCTATTTATTTAGTCAAGATGTCAAGATTTTACTAATCCCCAGGCCAAAGACAACATTGTTATGATGAGACACGGCAAAGAAAACTGGCAGGGAGGTAGCAGGTACTGCTACGGCTTTGTCCCCAAGGAATGAGCTACCTACGGAACTTCTCTGCTCCTACTTGCGGTGCAGCCTGTGTTATCCCCTGGGTCTCTTCAGACAGATCTTGAAGAGATTTTTGGAGGGTAAAAGAGGAATAGGAGGGGGGGAAGTGACAACATTATACCATCAGTTTTTTTCCTGCAAGATCCGTATGTAAAGAGGTGCTGAGTTTTTAGCTGAGCTGGCTGCAGAATTTGCTGTTTCAGATGGAAAGGCAGCAAGCAAAGCATCAGAGCTGGTGGATGCTTTCCTGGATGTTCCAACGTCGCTGGGTGCTGCCACAAGCTCTGCTTTAAAGCCCAGCTCTGGAGCTTCTCCTCCTCATGGAAGAAGTTCAGTGGGGATGTGTGGTGATGGCATCTCAGGTACCTTCACTCAGACTGAGGTGATTGCAATGCCTTATGATGGAGCTGTGTTATGCAGAGAGCCCTGCAGACCTCTGCTCCCCATGGTTGGGAGATTTCTGGTGAGTCCTCGCGCTCTCCTGGCAGTGTTTGGTGGGATGAGAAGGTGAGCATTGCTTAACACCCACCTTCAAGATGCTGTGATGTGGTCTCCTCTCTGCTTTGGGCCAAGAGAGCCAGTCCCTGAAGAGACTGCACCCAAGTTTGGGTCTCCAGGTGGATGAAGACTGAGGGTGAGATGCTGAAAAACATCCATCTGATTTCAAAGACGACATGTCTCTTGTTGTGCCCTTCCTCCTGCTCACACTCAGTCCGAGGTGTGGCCATATAACAACAGTGATTCCTTCACTTATGAGGCTAGGAATGAAGCCTGAGACCTCTCACAAGCCCTGGCAGACTCACACAGGCTGATGCTCAGCCTGTCCCCGTCTCCCCCACCTCACGCTTACCAGAAACAGCCCTACCCCAGCCCTGGCACCAGCAGACGTCGCAGAGCTGCTCCTCTCTGGAAATCCATTTGCATCTCATTTGTGGGAACCGAGCACGGCCGGCGATTGCAGTCAACCAGCTCTGGCCTTCATGAGCTGCTTTGTTTTGCTTATCGCAGGGGGAACTTAATTATTCAAAGCTGGTGGGCGCATTTACTTACGGGGGTAAATTAAACCATAAATTCAGACAAAGGCTTCTACATCTCCGCTTGTGATGTATTTTCCCTTTCTGCTTTATTGGTGCTTGGGCTCCGAGACACAAAGGTGGGTTGTTCAATAAACAGGGCAACGCAAGCCATCCCAATCCATCGGATTGTTCCATTTATGCTGCTACTCCCTCCAATTAAATGCAAGGGAGCACAAGTGACAGGCACGAGTAAGACAGGCACGCAGAAAACCAGATTCTAATGCAAAAGCTGTGACGAGAAAACGGAATCTACGCACCTGACAGGAATATTAATGCAAAACCTTGACCTATAATTTCTCTTTCTTCAGTCTGAGAGAGCCAGCAACAATTGCAGCTCATTAAAATGGACCACGTCCTGACAGTCATGCATAATGCCCAAGTCCCACGAGTCCCACGGTCTAAACATTTGCCTTGTGGGCTTTGCCAGCAGGGGACTCGTGTGACGTGGGCGTTATCGTAGAGCTGCATGGTCCTGCATGGCTGGGAACAGGGGACTGCAGCCAACCCTGAAGACCCCTTCTCCCTTTTAAACTTGGCGTCATGAAAGAAAGAGCAAGGGGAAAAATAAATCCAAAAGATGAACTCAAAAGTGCCGGTTTGGATCGGACATCTGGAGTTCATCTGAGCCATCTCTCTGCTCGAAGCAGGGCCAACTTCAAAATTAAATTCAGTTTGAAAGTTACCTCGGGTGGCTCAGTGCTGAGTACTTCCAAGGATGGAGATTTTACAGCCTTTCTGGGCAGCCTGTTCCAATGGTGCTGTGTCGAGGCTCAGTCTGGAAACCGTTTACCACATCACAACAACATCTGGGTCTGCTTTCTTAACTGTTTTCTAGATGCAAAGTGTGCGCTGGCATGTGGGATGCAATAAGCATCAGTAGGAAAGGTGAGACCATCACGCAAAGACAATTTTTTTGCAAGGAAAAGAGATCAGAAGGCAGTCCCACATGAGAGAGGGCAAGAAGGAAGGCACTGCGGTATTTTATTCCGAGTTTGGCGCTGCTTTTCTGTAAGGCGCTGCCAGAGCAGTTCCTGAAGATGGAACGACCAAAGTGTTGTCCAGTTTGGGCTTGGTATTTGGCACAGACTTGAGATGTCAGGGCTGAAGTTAGCTAAGGTAGAGCAGCAGACACAACTGCAGCTCTTTCTCCACTGAGCAGCGAGGTCTGTATCCCTCTCCGGAGCCACTTCTCCCTCGCTTTGCTCCCTTTGGAGAGAGCCGAAGGCAACAAGCTTCCCAGCCCTGACACCTCTGATACGTGTGAAGATGGATGGGTTGAACGCAGCCCTAAAATATTTTACATTTTCACGGCAGTTTCACAGCCCTGGCATTATCAAATGATCTTTCCGTGTACTTGGAAGCAGGAGGAGAACAACTTGAGATGGATTCTGGCTTTTTTGTGTCTGTGTACTTGCAAAGTGTCTCTGCCTACACATCTCGCAGGGCCTGCGCCTCTTTGGATACGCACACGGAGAAGTGGTGCTCGCGTGGATGCTCCGTCTGCTCCACTCCCTCCTGAAGTTTGGAGGCTGCTCAAAGCAGGTCCCCATGCCTGGGTGGTTCAAACCAAACCTGCCCTATGCACTGTACTCTACTGAGCAGGCTCGTTAGGAACTCGAGGCTAGGAAACACAAGACAATTATAAAATCTGAACAAAAGTAGGAGATGAAGGAAACCAGCTGGAAACCTCTATTTTGCTGATTTTTGAAAGCAAAATGTGGGTCACAGATGTGCTTCCACAGACAGAAACTGGCTGGAGAAGAAAGACATCAGCAGTGCCCAGCTGCTTTGATGATCAGAGGTAGATTTGGCTCCAAGGCATGGAGACAAGAAAGGAAGAGGAGACGGAGTAAGAATAAAAACATAATCAGGAGATTAGGAATGTGGAACTCAACCCACCCATAAATTTGCCTTAGGGAATGATGAAAAAATGCAGTAACAAAAGAAGATGAAACCAAATGCTCCATCTTACTCTCTTCCCTTCTCTTGCTGTCCTTATGGTTTTACTTTTTGCTGCCCAAGACACAGGAGGACCCTTACAGAACCTGCTCTCTTCCTCGGTCATGTGTTTTGCTGTGCAAAAGTGCTGTTTCCTATTGTTCCTTTGCAGCAGCCGAGGACAGGCTGACGTTAGAGCCAAAAGCAGCAAGACTTCGCAGGGAAGCCCACACCGTTCGGCAGGCGTGCATGGCAGAGTTGAAAGCAACGCGCTCCTGGTCATCTCTGACAGGAGAGAAGAGCGAGTACTCACTCCTTGTTTAGGCTAATATATCTGTTTTCAGGGAACTTAATGATAGACTAATAAAAGCCATGCTGCTACCTCTTGCAGGCTGCTGATTAGCTGGTGACTCGGTCTCCCAGGGGCCGTAGCAGAGTGCTTGTTGTTTGAGCCATTTGAAAAACCTCAAGGTAAAGCACTGGAAGAGCAGTGCAGGACAATGGCAGCACTGCCTCGGAGAAGCCCAAGCCGTGGTTCCTTAGAAATAGCCAGGCCATGGAAGGGGGCTTCTGAAAAACATTTGGGGCATTCAGCTTCTGGGGTGAAGGACGTGCCTGGCCCGCTCTTGGCCACCACAGGACCCGGTCGCTTTGTGCCTTCAGGCTTGGCAATGTGTGCTGAGCAGCTGTGGTGTGCGAGCTCTGACCCCTGCAGCAAACCTCCCTCCTGCCAGCAAAACACCAGTCCCTGCGGCTTAACACCAGGAGAAGCCTGAAGTGAGAGCGATGCTAGCACAGTTCACTGCCCGTCGCCATTCTGCCAACTTTGGGGAACTTCAGATTCAGTTCTTGCCTGGAATTTGTTTTTCTCAGCCCTAATGAAAACACATTTTGTAGTTGCTAGTGTTTTAAATCCAGTATCAGTGTCAATAAAGATAAGCCCTTTCCTGCAGGGGGAATAAATAGAAAACTGTCTGCAATCTTTTGCTCATGCAGAAGAAAACAACCCCAAAGCACTGAAGGAATAAATGAAAAATCCGCCTATTTTCACTCAGCGTCCACTGGCCGTGAATAAGTGCCAACTGGGCTCTCGCTTGCATCACCATCTGGTGTGGTGGCACCAGGGCCTGGAGGTGCAGCGGGACGTGTCAGAGTGCCCTGCCCTGCGACAGCATCTCTGCTCCTGGTGATGGAACCACCAGAGGCTCCCAAACGGCAGCAGGTCCATAAATGCAAAGGATTTTGTTCTCTTCAGCTTCACCATCTGACCTAGCCCAGAGGAAACAAGTGTTCAGCCACAGCGCGGCTGCGAGAGGCAGCACAGCCCTGCCCTGGCAAGGATGATCGTGCATCCTCCTCTAGATGCAAGGGGTTTTGTTCAAGACACCAACATCCATTTTCCTGGGCTGCAGCCACACGTTGGTGTTGCTGTGAATACCACTAGAGCCTCTTCAGCTGATGCCTAGAAACTGCTTGTGGTTTCAGAGCTCTTGCTGACGAATTGCCCAGCAGCTGGTCACGTTGGGAGGGCTATGCTTATTATTTGCAACTGCTATCTTGCATGGAAGGAAAATCAAAATACTTTCCTCAAGGTAATTGGCTCTAAAACAATTGAAGAATTTTCCACAAGGTTGTAATGCAATTAGGACTGGCATTTTATATAATTTATCTCTCTAAAGATACGATTATGCCATCAGACCCTTCTTTTGTGAACAAAAAAAGATGCTGGCAAAAGAAGGCTGATTTTGCTGTCACAGACAACGAGATACAGATTAAACATGGACATCAACCTAGCAGTGATTAAAAGGCGGCACCGTGTCAGGATCACCACTGAGATGTAGTCGCTCGTGGTGAGAAATGGTTGGGCAGGATGCTGTGACACCAACCCCACATCTGCAGGTTTGGTTTTCGGTCAGTGCCAAGGGATGTGTCATCGCTCGCCTTCTGCTGCAGCACCGCAAGAGCAGAAATAACCCCGTGCTCCTGGCTGCCCCGCCAGCTGGGATGGGAGGAGCTGGTGCAGACTGGGGAAGATCAGGCCCACCACACAGAACAAAACCATCAGCCAGGCCAGTGCTTGCATTCATGTTTTGACAGATATCCAGGAAAACCCTAAGCAGAGATGCCAGACAATCCAAACACGCAGTACCAGCTCCAGAAGTGCATGAGTCAGCTGGTGAACTTGTTGACACGGGACACTGTGAAAGCCAAAAGCATGGGCTTTGGGTTCCCCGGTCACCATCTGGGGAAGCCTCTGTTTCCCTGACCACCAAAAGGTCCAAGGGTACAACTGGGGAAAAGATCACTCTGTGCTTGTTCCTTATGCTTATACTGAACCACGTTTTACTGACTACGGCCCAAGACACAGTACAGGGCCAGGAGACATTTTGCCTGACTGCACCAGCTGCTGTGATTGAAATTATGGGATGAGAACCTTTAGCCACCTTGCCAAGGTGGAGGCAAACAGACTGGATGAATTATCACTAGAAATGGGTCTGAACTGAACCTGGGGAGGAACTCAACATTTCTTCAGAGCCAGAGCAGTCGTTTATGGGTAGATGCCCTGCCCTTATGATGGGATGAACCAAAGCCATGGACGCAGACAATCACCATTAAAAAAATCTGGATGTGGTCCCTGATGGTAGAGATGTCACTGACTGCAACAGAGAACAACGCAGTGCCACTGTAAAAGCAAAGATGTCCCTTACCCTTGGTTGTAATCCGGCTGCATACCAGCAGTGTATGACCACCAGAAAAGCAAACCCAAGAGCTGTACTGCTATACAAAGCAGATGATCACACACTGCTGTCATCTATCAGACAAATGAAGAAGTCATTTGCCATGTCCACAGGCTGGTCTTCCTCTGCCCACTAGATTCATGTTTGTAGAAACCTACCTTGAGCTGCTGGGGAGCGGTTTTGGAACCTGGTTTGCGGGGCGGTCACAGACCTGACCCCAGACTGGCCAGAGGGGACGTGAATGTCCTCCCTGATCCTTTCTGCCTCACAGCAGCCCGTGACACAACACACATCCCAGTCTGTAAGTGGAACTGTGTTCAGATCCACTGCTGTGCAGTCATTACCTTTAGTTAAAACTTTAACAAGCTCAAATGCAGCTCCTTAACACAAAGGACTATGGACAGGGACACTCACTATTGGGCCGAGTCGTTAAGTTGATATTCCCGGGACCGGTTGAAGCATTCTTGGATCCCAGAGTCTGCCCAGAGTCTCATCATAGCTGACAGCAGCTCTGGAGAGAAGGGCTCTGTGTCCTCCATCCGACTTACGACATCGCAGACCATCTTGGCATCAGCCTGCAGAGGAAAGAAACAAGAGGTCACAGAGATGCTCAAGGCAGAATTGCGAGCCAGAGATTTCAGAAACAGTTCACCAAGCCATCAGGAGTAAAGAGGTTGCATTTCTTGGGACACGGCTTTAGGATCCACACTGTAGGATCCAGCAGAAAGGGCAAAAGGAGAATGGAGCAAGGCAGCCCCAAGGAAAGAGGTTATTTGTGCAATCCACGTCACGTCAACAAACATTTCTGTTCAGCAGACAAACCAGTTGGCACTGCATACGTGTGGAGCTCCTTGGGAACAGAAGGAAAATCATATAAGTACAAGTATATTTTAAATTGCTAGTAAAGTGACGCACATCCTGCAGTGGTACCTGTTTTAACCGAGTGTGTAACCTTGCTGAAGCAGGGGCCGTTTGTGTCAGAAAGGACAGCAGAAAGGCTCCAGAAACAGGTTTTTTTTTCAGATGCTGGTTTACTGCTTTTCCTGAATCCTTGTTCTCTGCTGTGTGCCCCTGCAACAGGGGATAATTCCTGTTCTCACAGACCACCTTGGCTGGCTGCTGAGCTCTGTGACTCAGAGGGAGAGGAACCTCCCGCGGCTCGGGAGCATGGCAGCCAGGGCAGGGCCAGCTGGCCCTTTTCGGATGCAATCTTTCTTGATGAGAAAAATGTGATTCACTGCAACAGCAACTTTTCCTGGAGGACAGCATTCTGACACAGCTCGGGTCCGGAAGATGTCTAAGATTTAGGATGGGAAAGTCTAGACAACCTGGGAACAGCTGAGTTCAGCCCTACTGTCATAGTCCATGTGCCTCCAGTTATTTGTGAAGCAGGACACTCAAATTCATGACCCATCTCTGCTTGCATTGCAGGAAGTGAATCTCCTGCAGATCCTGCAGTGATGATGGGAACGGCCCAGCTGCTGAATGGGTTGCTCTCCCTGGGTACTGGGGACAAGGTGTTACAGGTTTTGTGGCAAAGCAAGGAGATAATTTCTTAGGTCATGGGTACAATTACAAGTGGAGGAGCCACTCTAGCACTGGAGACTGAAGCTGCTGGAGACTTCACTGCTCAGAGGAAGAGCCTCAAGTCCTCTGAACAGCCAGTCTTTGCGGGCTGAAGATGTCTCAGTTCTGTATGGAGACAGCATCCCATAAAACTCAATGGGGTGGCGTCTCCCCGCTTTGAAGGCTTTATGAACACGAAGTCTTTTTCACAGAATACTTCGCTTCAAATTTCGGTGCCCAGGACTCCTCCTAGCCCTCTGCACAGACTCCGCTCATTTCTGAGAAACAGGATCGGTGACTCACACCTCAAAGCCGAGACAAACGAAGAACCTTGAAGAGTTCAGTTAATTTCAAAAGCTTGTTTTCAGCCCCAGAGTGCTCTGTGAGCTCAGTGAATATTCATAAATTGTCAGTACGGTTTGCCTGCCCTGCTGGAGCTGTAATTCTCCTCTTTTCACAGCCTCTAAATAACACAAAACCTGCTAATGGCCAGTCCGCTCGGGGCTGCGGTCTGGCACGGCTGTTATTTGTGCGTGGATGGTGCAGGAACAGCAAGTATGCTTTCAGTCAAGTAAGGAGGAGGTATTTTGTGTCTTATCTTGACTGCTGGGGGGGATTATAGGTGTAAGTCACAGATCTGTCCATCTGTCTGTGATGGCAAAGCGCATTTGAAGCTATTACGGGAGGTTTTCTGATTTAACGCAGGAGAGTTTGAGCAGAGGACAGGGATGCACAGCTACGACAGGGCAGAACGGGAGGGACCAGGGTCAGGCACCTCTGGCTGTGGTTATCAGGTCTGCTTGGGCCAGGAGTGGGACTGAGCTCGTAGTACAGGGGATTACCTTGGTATGTGCCCCTCCGCAGTGACCGAAGGTCCCTTTTTGGGGATGGGAGAGGTGGCCCTCCCGCAGTGCAGGCTGGAGCAGGGGAACGGCTCATAGGTAAGTTTATTGCTTCTGCAGCCTGGTAATAAAAATATTCCAGCCTTTTTCCAGTTTTATTTTGCAGAGCGAACCACTGAGCTCTCCGTTTTATAGATCCAGAAGAAGCAGGTGACACGAGTATTTTCAAAAATACTCCTCCCCCCTGCCAAGGATGAAGCCCCTCTGTCAAGGAGCACGGGGCCATCCAGGAGTTCAGGCATTTGTGAGATGATTTAACGAGCAATTAAGGAACCAAGAAGAGACGATATCCCTTCCTTTCCTCACTCTCCAGGCTGCATCTCAAGCTGGGAATGACATTAAAAATCTCCAGCCTCCCCTGGGCCCAGCAGGTAGATTTTTAAATACTGCCTGATTGACTTTTCCCTCCCCGCCTCCCCCGGGTCTGGCTCTCCTGCTTTTCCCGAGGTGAGAGGAGCCAAGCCTCCCGCCACGCTCTGCCTCTGTGCTGCAGCCAGCAATTAAAGAAAGCAAAACAAAACACACCAACCTGGTCCCCCCCAGCCCTTGCAGCTCCCATCCGATGGGGTTTTCGTTAATGAATATCACGGTGGTATTTCAGCTACCTCAGGAACTAAAAATAGGCAGCACTCAGCCCCTGGGACTGCTGGAAGGAGCCACATAATGGTGCAGAGCTGCTTCCTCCATGGCAGCCTCTGCCCTTCCCCGGCTGCTCTGTCCCCTGGGCACGAGGTGGTTGGGAGGAGGGCAAGAGGTTGTGCTCATCTCTTTCGGGCTGGTTCTTACCCGGTAGGAGCATCCCAGCACATCCCTGCAGCTTTCCTATGCATCCCACTGCCACTTCCCAGTGGCTTGCATTTTCCATAGCGGGTCAAACCCTAACCCCTGAGCTGATCGCCTGTGGGTTGTTTGTTACCGAGAGAGGGATGTGTTCAGGTCAGTGACAGTCCTGAACGTGCCCACCTACAGCGGGAGAACGGGCTGGGATGGGAAATTAAACATCCAGGCTTTAGCCATCAAGCTGAAAGACCAAATAACACTTTGTGAAAGAACAAACCTCAGGGAATGGAGGGGACTCCGTACCTGACAGCGAAATCCAGAGGCAGGAGTGATCAAGAAGCTCATGAACTGAGCGGGAAGTCAGCACATCTCCATTCTGACCCTGGGTCGTGTGTCTACCTTTGCAGCAGACACGCGGTATAAACCCAGTTCATAAGGGGATCTGTTTCTCACGAACCTGGACAGAACTGCAGTTATTTAATTGTCGCCCATATGTCACTGTCACCGAGCACGCAGGCTGAGCTCAGCAAGCGAACTTGTGACTTTGCCTGCAACAGCCACATAGCCCAATTAATTTGTTACCTTGCTGGAAGGGAGAGGGGCTCTTGGTGGCTGTCAGACGTTACTGGCAGTCGTGTTTATCTCTGCAAGCTACTTACGTTTCATCATACAGATACAGATCACCTCTCATTATCTGTTCCTCACCACCAGCCATGACCTGTGCCCGATGGCACCAGCAGAGCTGCTCCTGCCCTGCCTGCTCTGGAGCTGCACTGGAGTGGGCTTCAGGTCCCCATCTCTCTGACCATACCACGGTAAATTCTGGCTCTGATCCTTTGAAAATGCCTTGACACAAACTAGGGGGGTTTTCCCCTCCTTTTTTTCAAAAACACAGTCGTTTTCTATGAAGTTCTATTTTGTATGAATAGTGAAGCTAAGAGGTACAAACCCGGTTACCCCCACAGAGCCGCACTGACTGACACCCGCAGCAGAGCTGACCCAGCGTGTCACCCCGTACCGTGCCTTCCTTTTGGTGAACTAAATCCCAGTAAATATCATTTTTGCTGTTATTTGCTCTGATTAATCATACTTGTCACTCAGCCTATCTCAAAGGTTAACACCGGGGCAGTTTCCTCTGGTGACTGCTTGTACTCGAAGCTGCATCTCAGAACACTTCAGAAAATGCATGCGGTGGTGGGGAAAGACAAGAACTGCGTTTTGCCGGTGGTGCAAGACAAATCAGAGGCGCAGTGCTAATTATCAGCAAATGAATCTTGTGAAGAGTAACGGCCATCACCAGGCAGGAACGTGGGTGAAATCAAACTGATCTCTTGAAAGCATCACGCATCCCCAGAGGATGACCCTGCAGGGGGACCTTCCTGGGGGACCCAGATCCTGACCCCAGGGCAGAGCAGTACTCTCCTGCGCTACTCCAGTGAGAACCAAGGCCCCGTAACTTGGGGATAAAATGTGGCTTATAAAATGAAAACCTCCTCCTCCTCCTTAGAGAGCATCTCAGAAATGCAAACCCTGCTTCCCAGCTGAAATCACAGCAGAAGACGGTTCTTTTCATGGCATTTGCAGCCTGAATGAACTTTGGAACCAAAGCAGAGCTGGTGAATACGCCTCTTCCAGAGACGTTCAGGGCCCGGCTCCAAGTCCATAGGAGTTTTTGTAGATGCTGAATAAACAGCCACACGTATGACCCTCCCCCTCACTCACCCTCTCTTTCTCACACATCTGTGTTTCAGAGCTGACCTCTGAATCTGTGGAAATCTGTCTGGCACGAAGCAGCCGCTGTGAATCGCAGCATAGACAACCTTCTCCCTTCCTCCTCCACTCCTCCATCCGCCTTCACGGCATTTGATTGAGGCCTCCCACCGCTGCTCGGCACTTGGCTTGCTGGGCATGCAATACGAGAGACCCTGCAAGACCCTGAGCTGGTAAAAACGATCCAGTGACTTATTCAGTCCGTCCCTTTAAAGAGCACCTCAAGGTGGGCACCCAAACGACATCCCCTCTGCACTCTCACTGGCCCTCAGTGGACCTGGAAAGCTCCAGGTCGCAGCGCTCTGGGAACGCGGGGTTCACAGCAACGCGCAGCTCCACGGAGTGCTCTCCAGCCATTTGCATCACACAGCAAAGCGAAGCCTAACAAATGAAGTTAGAGATGGCTGGCTTTCCGCAGCGTCACGCTAGCCATCTCCCACCCCGCTCATGGGGAACAGCTCACAAAAAAGGCTGGTCGACTCGGGTACAACGCCACAGGGCTGCTGTCTGCGGGCAGACGGGCTGTTCTGTCCAGAAAACACAGCCCAACAGCCACGGTGACGTGCAGATCTCCTCCCGGGGTTGTGCTGTCTGGCCAGCAGTTACTGAAGCCTGGTTTTCATATCCTTCTGGAGCCAAGATGGCCCCATCACCTCTGACTGTCTTGGCCAAACAACTGCTGTGTGTCTGCTCCTCGGTCTAGGATCTCTATGCTGAAACCTCGTTACAGCTGGTTTTTTCTATCTGCTGCTTCCTATTTGGGAAGACACTGAGCAGGACTGATATTACAGATTATTACGGCTCTAAAGCAGCCCGGCTGCTTTGTGTTTGGTACTACTTGCATTCCTACCCATCTTCAGATGAGCAAATAAAATCTGCTAGCTCTTACGTGGATATAAACTTCTCTCCCCCTCCTGCAATACATCCAATAGCGTTCCCTGTTTGCTTGGACTACTGACTATCTGTCAATCCAGGGACATGGCCTAGACTATGCTCTAGGGCGCTCAGTTGTCCACCACCATTGTAAGAGTTCCTACAGCCCTATGTCCTGTAGGAAATGGTGCTTCACTCGCCAGAGAGGTGGAAAAACCCCAGCACTCAACAACACACAACTCGACCTGCAGAAGTGATGCCAAGAGGGCAAGTCATTTCCCAAATCTGCTTTGTCCCAGGAAATTGCAGGGTCTCCCCATGTTCCTGAGGAGCTCAGAATTGCTCCTGAGCTGGGCGAGACAAACACGGTGGATAGCTGACTTGATTTTTCCAAGCGAGGATGGGAAAGCCAGAAAGCGCGTGTTAAATGGTCCAAAATAGGTCCTGATCCCCTACCTGCAATGGGAGGTGAGAGAACAGCGCCCTGCCCATCCCAGTCGCACCTAATTCAAGAAGATGGCATCCCTGAGAGACCGAAAGCCACTGTAAACTCCACAAGCATCCCTCCAAGGGCAGGATGCTGTGAAGGGTCCTCTGTCCTACAAGCACCAAGCAAAAGGGTTGGGTACGGGAACTGCAAGCCCAAATGTCATCCCTCACTGACGACTTTCGGGCTATGCCGGCACAGACAGAGCTGCCCACCAGGGAGGGGATGAGAGCGAGAGTCACAGATGGGGACATTAGCCGCATGGCTTCATGCTCTGCAGGGAAGTGCTCGGCCGCGGCGCTGAGGAGCAGGCTGGAAACACGTAAAGATGAGAGAATAAAATCCTCGCAGCCTCCTGCCCTTCTCCTCCTGTAAAATCCTCTCTGCTGGGTAAAAGTCCACAAAATGTAACAGCACCGGAGCGTTTGTGTCGCAGGAAACAGTGGGGAAATGGCCGATATCCCACAGTGGGAGAGCGAGGGGGGAAGCTGCGTCAGCTCCGGGCATCTGTAAAATAAATGGCTATTTTGCATTCGCTGAGGCTGAGCTGAGCGGGAGTGATGGTGATTCTCCGGGAAACCGCTCTGCGCTTGGGAATTCCCAACAGCTTTAGCCTGCACATCTTCCACTCTTCAAACGTCTTTTAGGATTTTCCACACCGACATCCCATCCTGCGTAAGGGCGAGGGGCAGAGGGGACACGGTTTCCTTCCAGGCTTTCCCACCACAACAGGGCAAACGAGCTTTGTCTTTGGAGCAGAAAGGGAAACAGCCCCTACGGTGGGAGCATTCCCAGGGCAACGCTGGGTTTTTTTAACATCTCTGGCTAAATGCTGCTTGTGTGCGATGATTTACAGGGCAGCGCCTTCCTGCCGGGAAGCCGCGCAGTGCGGGAACCCAGTAATTAGTTTAATGCTCAGAGCTCGATGCTGAGCGGTGGGTGCTAATCTCCACTCTACAATGAATCTAGCAGATTTACCAGTGCCGCGTACGACGAAGGACCATGTCTGTGGGTTACAGTCATCTGTCCCTGGAGAGAGCGGTGGTGTCTCGGTCAGAAACAGCCTTGTTTCATTTCATGGTCCTATTTCACTTGGTGATCTGTGCTGAAGATGCATACATAAGGCACAAGTTGGAGAGGAAATATCCCCCCAGACTCACCTCAGGCATGCTAAATTTCAGCTCCCTGCTGCCTCTTTTCCTCTCTGTAACCCATAACTGGGATATCTGGGTAGGGAATTCTTCCTGCTTTTCCACAGCCACAGCAGTGGGTGGGTTTGGCGTCCACAGCCCAAGCCTTCTGCCTGACAGGGTGTCTCGGATTTATTTCTTGCACTGCTGGTGTGACAGCAGGTATCGCAGCAGCCAAATAATACTGGATTTTCCAACTCGATGGTGTGAAAGATCAGCTTGGATCAAACATGTTTCCCTGCATCCTACCCTGGACCCAAAATCCTCTGAAAAGTTTAATTTCACAGCCAGGCAAAGCAATTTCCTTGAGACCCAGTTTTGGTTCGTTTCAAGCTATCTGGGGGCACGGTATTACTATTTGAAATGCATGTCAGTTTTCAAATAAAAACTTGGTTTCCAAGTGAAAAGTTGGAGAAATGAGTGAAGACAAAGTAGTCTGGCCTTTCAGGAATGAAAAACCTTTTTGAAAAATTCTCCAGATTTTCACATAATTTCCTCTTGGGCCTCACTACCTGTAGATTTTGACCTGACTTTACCAACATTTTTGGTCTCTTGCAGACTCTGTTTTTTAGCAAATTCACCATTCACCAAACTTTTCTGCCCAGGTATAGCAGCCTTGCTTAGCAGGAGTCCTTCATTCACCACTTATTTTATTCACAGCTTTAATTTGGATTCTCACCGCCTCAAATTTTCTGGTTTTAAGTCCTGTACTCTTTCATCAAATGTGTTACAAAATGAACACCGCTGAGTGCAGGCGAAGGGGTTTTCCTTAGGTTTGACTTGGACTTTACAGGAGCAAAATATCTGTAAAATCTGACACCTACGCAGCCCGGATTCAGGTACTCGGGGCAAGAGGACATCCTGGCACTGTGGTTTAAGAGCTGCACCAGCAATTTGCTAAACGTTAACTAATGAAGCATCACACCAGTAAGAGAGGCCACCTTGGGAACTGAGCTTCTTCTGCAAACTTAAGTTTCTCTTATTTGCTTAAAGAAGTACTCTGAGAAAAGGAACCTCCAAGAAGATGGCTGTGCCTTGCCTGACCCAGCTTTC
>NW_010171364.1:51931-81469 GCF_000695765.1 Mesitornis unicolor
CATTGGTATTTCCTGGGGAACCTCTGTAAGAAGAGAGGAAGGAAGTGTGCAGATGTGAGCATGCAAACCTGCAGTGGTTTTAGGATTGTTAACGTTTTGCTATGTGGTCTCCAGCTGCACACAACCAACAATGGAGCCGCAGGGTGACCTCGGAGGCCTCTGCGGTCTCCAGAGCTGTCACATTAACACCATGACGGGGATGGGCTGAAACGAGACGTGATTCATGGAGGGGCTGGTTAGCAAAGTTTTGGTCATGAATTACTCTTACTACAACCTTCGTTTAGCTTCTCTCCCTCTTCATTTCCAGCTGCCTGTGCAGCCTCCTCTGCAGGGAGGACCAGAATCTCTAAGCCGTGGTGGAGGAGAAGCATTTGGCTGAGGTCCTGCTGCAAGTGATGGGGCTGAGGTTGAGAAGCGGCTGCTGGAGGTGTCTGCGGCTGCCTAGAAAAAGCCCTAATGTTTAGAGCAGATGAAAGACAAATTTGTAGCCAAATCTCTCCCATGTGGTTCTATCTCCAGCAAAATCAAGACTTGGGTGCTTGCAAGAGGCTCGGAGGAGCTCTTCCTTTGATCAGCAGGGATTATAGAGACTAACCCCAGCAAGTTCTGCCTCACCAGAGCTGAGGCACTTCACACACCAACAGATTTTCTTATATATATGTTGTTTCAGGTTGCTGCAGAGAAAAATGATCTGATATTCTCCTTACAACAGCATCAAGAAAGTTCCCCCAACCCCTTTGGCAGGGCGAGGATGGGAGCAGGAAGGAGAAGAGGAAAAGCGAGAGAGGAAGGAAGGGAAGGAGAGGAACGTGGTGGGTTGGGTGTGAGCATTGCCATGCCCAGGGAAGCTGTTCCTGGGGCTATTAACAAGAACTTTCTTTTATTAACTGTTCTTTTCAGAGGGAGTGGATAAATAGGACCTCAGGTGCAGCATTAGATGACAGGATAGCCCGTAAAATAAGCAGCTGGCAGAGAAATATCTTTGTAACGGCTTAACAAAGATAGGCAGAAATAGGCTGGGGCCCCAGAAGAACTCTTTTGATGCTGTCGTGTGTATTTATTATTTATTCTTCTGGCACAAATATAGCATCAAAGAATGTCAAAAACAAAGAGCCCACAACCTGCCGTAGCTGGATTAGTCCTACCTCTCTGTAACCATGGCATCGTGTAGTATTGACAAGGAAAAGCAGTGACAATGGGAAAAAAGTGCCTGCCATTTACGACACTTGCGAGGGTGAGGCAGACTCCTCGCTCTGGCGGGGATGCACCAGAAGGGAGAAGAAAATCTGTGAGCATCTCGCTAGCCGGGGCATCTGTGACGCTCAGCTATGATGGAAAATGCCACCAAACAGCAAAATTGCTCCCTTGTGTGTAATCCCACATGATACACAGGGGCAATACAGGGCAGCTCCACACCCTACACCACCTTGCTGCTATAGCAGAGCACCTCAAGTCCCACAGAGCGGTGGGGACAGCACCGGCGCCTGCCTGCAGTCAAGAATGGGAATAACTGCAGCATCTCAAGCGCCACGGCTGAAGCTCTCCATGGCTGTGACCCCGCAGTGCTCAGCTCTGTGGGTGCCGTGCTGCCGTCACTCAGGCTCATCCTATTTCAGTGCTTTCCTTCCTTCTCCCCTGCTGCTGCCCCCCTCTCCGTGCCAGCCTCTAAAAACGTCCAGCCGCTGCAGCTGGGAGCCCTCCCTCGTGGCTGTCCAGAGCACAGGACCGTGCTGACATGAGTGACACAGCAAGGGCTAAATACCGTACTGATGATTTTTTTGGAAAATAACAGATAATTCTCTTTTTGCTGGAATGCTTTTGCGGGCTTGGAAGTATTTCAAGTACCAGCAGGGGATTAAGGAGCTTCTTTTAATCAGTTTTTTGTTTTGTTTCCTATTTTACGTCTTTGCAGAGGGAGTAAAAGCCCCACTCCGAAATGTTCTCCGTGGAGGAACCAGGATTTGGCAGTGTCATGCCACTGGGTATGGGGAAATGGGAACAGTGCGGCCTCTTGCTGCCTCCCAGAGCCCCTCTGCAGAAGGGGTAAGATCTCTCCCGCAGGCAGACTTGGGGCAGGAGGAGCACAGCTCAGGCTGGGGGTCAGTTTATGCTGCCCCTGACTCGCCCTGCGGCACAGAGCAGCATTGCCAGTAAAACCTTGGAGCAGAGGCTTTCACTGGTTTCCAACAGGTCTGAAACCCGATTTCTCTAAAACAGGTAGACCAGCCCCTCTGGAGTGTGTTCAGAGCAGAGCCACAAGGATGGGGAGGGCTCTGGAGAACAAGCCTGATGAGGAGCGGCTGAGGGAACTGGGCTTGTTTAGCCTGGAGAAGAGAAGGCTGAGGGGAGACCTCAGCACCACCTACAACTGCCTCAAGGGAGCTTGGAGAGAGGTGGGTGCTGGGCTCTGCTCCCAGGTGATGGGGGATAGAACAAGGGGAAACGGCACCAAGCTGTGCCAAGGGAGGTTCAGGTCAGAGATAAGGAGGAAGTTCTTTACTGAGAGGGTCGTCAGAAGCTGGCACAGGCTGCCCAGGGAGGTGGTGGAGTCACCATCCCTGGATGTGTTTAAGGAGCGGGTAGACGAGGTACTTAAGGATATGGTTTAGGGGGTAGACAGGAGCGGTTGGACGTGATGATCTCAGAGGGCTTTTCCAACCGAGCGATTCTGTGATTCTGTGATCTCTGCAGCGGCGTTGGTCGCTCGCTAAGTGAGAACCCCCGACCCAGCCGGATGCCTGCCGTCCCCAGTTCCTCTTTCCCGTCCCTCCTCCCTTACTTTTGCTGTTTCTTTCCGGGGATCCTCTCTCTCTGGTGCTACCACAGCTCTGCCTGCAGCCACCCCCAGCCCCGGGACCAGCCCTGCGTGCGCAGCATCTCTGGAGATGCCGTTTCTCTCGCAGGCGTTCAGCCCATGGAGAACTGCAAAAAAAACATCCCCGGCGGAGCGAGCGATGCCAGTAAAGACGCTCGCCTTCCCTCCACCTCCCAGGGCTACTTTCTGCCTTGGCTACGAGCCCGCTGCATCTTTGTGCGGTTAATAAAAATAACCGAAAAGTACTTGGGAGCAGACAGAGCAATCCCAGAGACTCCAAACATCTAAGGGGCTTTGTTTCCAAGGCAACATCTTGTCTCCTAGCTGCAAAAGGCCACGGGAATGAAGGCAGCCTATGGAAAATGAATAGCTCGGTGACAACAACAACAAAAAAATCTGCTGGGGAGCGTATCAGGGAGGGAGGGGTGTTCTTAGGGGGGCCGGGAAAGAGCGAAGCTGAGCAAGCCAGGACTGGCTGCACCGAGCATGCAAAGGGCCAGGGTGCAATTTATCTCATGAGAAGCACAGTCCAGCCCCCATTGAAATGCATAGCACCACTTCCCCCGACTTAATGGGAGCAGGGGAGCTTGCACAAATCTGCTATTCTTTTCTTCCCCCCTCCCCTTATTTCAAGCTGCACTGTTTGAAGATTGGAACTAGTTAAAAATACTCCATTGTCCGAGGCAGAGCCTTCCTGGGTCCCAGGAGCTTTTCAGCCGGGGTTGCAGCGCGCCAGTGATTTTAACCAGCCCCGGTTCCCACTGCCCGAGCTGCCTCCTCCCTCCACACCGTAGGACAGCGAGGTGGGATGTGCCGGAGCACGGGAGCATCCCTCTGGCTCTTCCCATTAAGAAAGAAACGTGTTTTCACTCATTTTTTTTTTAGGTTTCCAGAGCCGTGCAGTATGTGGATGTCTGTGTGCAATCCAAGCTGCACAATCGGGTTTTATGCTACGGCTGCGAGGATGGTTTTGCCGTTTGAGCTGGCATCAGGCACGGGGACCCTCCACGTCCCTCCAGTGACAGCTGGGACCCCTGCCTGACAGCAGCCTCCCTCCAAGAGGACAGGGCTGTGGCTCCACCGTGGTGCTCTTTAACGTGCACGCTGCCCTTACGTCAGTGAGTGCCGCAGTAAAATGCCCCTGAGATCCTTCATGGGATTGATACCACACTGGGAGGGAGAGGCACCCCAGCAGCAGCCGAGACGCTCGCCTGCAGACGCCCTGCTCTTGCTTTTCTTCTCCCTCGCATCTCAGGGATCGTGATGCCGAGTGAGCTGATGGAGCTTCTCCTCCGTGTCCTGGGGGCAGCACGGATGCCCTGGGAACGTGGCAGGCATTGGGTCAGGAGCTCTTCCAGAGCTCCCTGGCAGCACAACCGACGTGGAGCTCTGCCATGCCAGGAGCAGGCTCCTGACATGGGGAGAGGAGGAGGAGGGAGCCTGGGCACTCCCCTGGGGTGGCCAGGAGGGGCTGAGGACATCAGTGTGTGGTGGTGCTGGTCTCTGCCCTGGGCTGGAGCCAGCCTCAGGCTCGCATTTCTCCCTCTCCTCTTCAGAGGCTCTTTGGGATGATGAACACCTCAGCCATTGATGTTGGAACACTTTATTTAACTAATGTCTTTCCTTTGTACCTGCTCTCAGTCAATACCATGTGAGCAAGAGGTCTGCACAGAGACAACTACTGGGAAATGTTCCCCTCACGCTTTTTTTTCGCACCCTCTGCTGTGGGCAGAGCAAATCCATCCACATGGATGGATGACTGCACTTTATTATTCATCTTGGGATGCCAAGCAGAGCTCCATCTGAGCAAGTTTTGAGAGGACGAGGTCTGCCTCTCACTCTCCCCTCCCAGAAATGGCACAGCTATTTTAACCCTCTCAGCCCCAGTCCTCCCTCCTTACAAGTACCCGCTGAGCGTATCGCACGCGTGATGATTTTCTGCCCTAGACTCGTTTGTGGTGTTCCTGACTCACCTTCCACCGCTGCAGCTTTCACCCTTCCATGGCTGAACTTCCCTTCTACACGAACTGATTCCCACAGACCACGTCAAGCTTTCACTTGCAAATACTCTGTCCAAGTGCTCAGCCCCACTTCAACACAACACACGTCGTGTGGTTTGTGCCACGTACAACTGGCTCCCAGAGTAGCCCATAAATATTAATACAGGGGTTGGGATTTTCCAAAGCACCGGGTATTGACCTAACCCGATTCACGCTGTACATTGTTATCAATGGGGAATAATGAATGTTCCTGAAAATCACATCGCTCAGACACAATAGAGAAAAGAGATGTTGCAGGACACATTATTATTGGCTTGTTAAAGACTGTCACCTAGGCGTCTTTAAAAATGTATCTGCTCGAGCCGTTAATGGTATCTGCACGGACGGTCTTGTCATTATGTCTGAATGAATAAATAGTATTGATTTATAGTATAATAAGTTTATAGAATAAATTAGAGCTAAAATACAGCCAGCTGGGTGACCAGCTACATCTCCAGAGCATTTGCTGGCTGATAGCTCATGGTTTTTTAGTTATTCAAGAGGCGTGCACAGGAGGGAACACAGCTGTTAGCACTGGTCCTAACGTGACCAGGTGCTGAGCACCCATTGAGCAGTCTGGGGCACTCCAACCCCTTCCTGAAAACCTCCCTGCCCCTTAATTTCCTGTGCCACCCCTCTGCTTCAGATGGCTCAGCTCACTTGCTCTTGACAGGCACACACACACACACAGGTTGGCTTCCAGACCCACAGCTCACATTTTCTCCGCAGATACAGACTGTCAAGTTTTCAACTTCCTTTTGAGCTGCTATCTTCAGAGTAATATGTCAAGCTGGAAACGCATTTCCAACCCTTTAGCCTACCAGAAGAAAGCTCTCCATCGCCCTCCGCCACTCCTTGCGAGCCACAGCCTTCAGTAATGAGGCCATTGATGGAGCAGTGGTATGTTCTTTTGTCCCTGCCAAAACCCTGCTCCTTCCTATTCAGCTCAACAAGATGCGAAGCCCTGGTGCTGCCAAGTGTCCTTTCAGCTGCCAAAGGAAAAGGAGCTCATCAAAGGAGTAAAAGAGCGCGGGTGCCAGGCTCCATTCCCAGCTCAAAGCCCGTGGATACAATGCCCGGTCGACTGCGAGCAGCTCCTGCTCTGCCCATCCCAGGGCGAGAGCCGTGGGCTCTGCCGTTCCCAGTCCACATTACTGCTGCCCCAGTGAGCCCACGTCGGAAAGCTGCCGCATTGATCCCTCTCCGGGCACACCATGGCCTGTACTCGTTAGTTCTTTATTTGGTTTTTTTAATTCCTTTCCGCAATGCCAGCTTCCTATCTCTTCCCTCCTTATTTCCCACACCGAGGAGAAAAGCCTCACACTGTGCCTTTCACATCCCCTGGGCCTGTCAGCGGGCAGCACGTTTGAAGTGATCCTGTTTGCCTTTGGTTCAAACTCTGCCTGGTCAGAAAAGAGGGGAGACTCTTGGTTTGCAGTGTAAATACTTCAAGCATGGTACGGGTCATCCTCCCATAACACCGCTTCATCAGCGGTGCTCGTGTTATCAGCACAACAGCGCCGTTGCTGCTGCTCTGCACTGATTTACACCAGATGAGGACTGGGTTTGTTTTCGGCTCCATCCTGATCCGCTTCTCCAGGACATTCTTCCATCTCTTCATTTTTAGCACTGGCATTAAGTATTTAGAGCATAAAATGACTAATTTGCCTCTCTGCAGCCGCTATGTTTTGAGGCCGTTTGGGAATTGCTGAAGTTATTTCCCACCTACAGCCCAGTGAATTTAATAAAGAAACCGTACCTTTCCGTACTACTTCGGATCCCAAATAACTTTGTGCTTATCTACCATGGAGCCATGGCGGTGCAAAGGGCTGTGAGGCAGCCACCGCCGGGGTTAAACGCAGGGGCTATTGAACGGCCCAGCTGCCATGTGTAACAGTTTGGGATGGGAGGTGAAAAGGTTGCTTTGCCAAATGAATTACACCAAGTTATCAGTTTCAGCTGGAGCTGCTCCAGTGCTTTTGGCATTTCCAGAGCTCATGGACACCACGAAGAGTATTTAAAGAGGCAAGAAGTAATTTGCACGCTTTGGAGGTTGGCCACGGCGCCGCTGTAAATGCCTTTCTGCTCTTGGGCCCTTCAAAGGTCACGGTGCTCAGCTGCTTGGGGTTGTATCTCTGCTGCCAGCACTGGGCCCTTCACATGGAAGGGAAAAGCAGGCCAGCCCTGAGGTGGGGAAGGATGCTGTGCGCTTGCATCCCTGCTCTGACACTCTCCTCGCGCTGGAAAGCCTACCCGAGTGATCTGTCCTTGTGTGCGTGGATCCTGGCTTGGCCCAAGTGACTGGAGGAGAGGGCAGCCCTCGGCACCGCTGCTTTAAGTGACACCAGGCTGGTGGTGCGGCTGGTGCACGGGTTTGCCAGCGCTCAGGGAATGGTGCCATGGAGACCACGGCCGAGCTGGAGGGCAGCACAGCGCTCCCCCGGCCCCAGACACAGCAAACGCTCACGGGGCTGGTCGTGGTCAGCAACTGCGTTGGTGCCAAATCACAGAGGAGTCGGCGCAGCCACTCCTGATGGGACTTTTGGCTGCTTGCTCATGTGGAGCCCGCTCTCATGGTTGTCTGATACTGAACCTGGTGTGGAGGTGGCACAAGAGCTTTCCAGCAGCTCTGCTCCCAGCCCTGACATGAGCAGTACAGTGGGGACGTGCCAACTGTGGGCCCACGTTCCCCTCCATCGCAGCCCACCATCCCTGCACTGCAGCAGGGCCCCACGGCCTGTGTTTTGCCTCATTCTTTAGCTCTTCTGCTCTCTGGCTGGACTGGGAATCATCTGGCTGCATCTGTATCATCTGTAGCTGATGCTCTGCTGAAGCCTTGAGAAATGAATCTGTCTTGTTCCTCTGGAGTCTCAGCTGAAGGGCTCATGGTCTACAGCAGCTATGGTGTGTCAACCCCGTTTCTGTTTATTGCCATGGTTTTAGTGAGTCTTGTCTTCAAAATCCATCTGCAAGCTTTGCACATTGCTGGGTTAGGGTTAACAGACTCCTGAGGCACCGCACTCTGCAGCGAGCATCAGGTGCTGGTCCCCTTCTCTGCCCAACTTCCATGCACTGGACTGAGCTTTGCTGCCTCCACGGGAGCGCTGATTCCCCTCTCCTCACCTTTACTCAGGCTACCTTTACCTCCACATCCATCCCCAAACAAGAGTTTGTGTGTCGTGGTGTATCTGCCCACCCTCACTGCTCCTCTGCAAGTTTTCCCCCTTCTTAATTTCTGTGAGAAGCTGCTTGAGAACCCTCCAACATTAGGGGCTTATCAAACAACCAGCTGAGAAACCTCCGTGCATAACTTACACCACCAAACCTTCCACCCCGCCCCGCCAGGACTCATAATTTAATAAGCTTTTCCATTTTAATGTTAACTGTCCTCATCCCCCAGCTGGGGTAATGAACACTGGCAGGACTTCTCTGTGTTCGTAAATATTTCCCTGCTGCTGTGAAGAGCCTGTTTTCCCTTTCTCCGCATCAGATGAAGATGGCTCCTCTGCCAGCTCACCATGTAAATTTAATAGCATTCCAAAACCTCTGTCCTACATAAATATGAATGTATTTCATCCAAGAGGAACCTGCTACTGAAGGAGCTGTGTTGCTGAATCATTCAGGAGGTTATTACTTGAAGTACTCGCAGTCAACAGTGTCTTGGCTATTACAGCTCAAAAAAGGGGAGGGAGGGTGGAGGGAAAAAAGGAGTGGGGATCATGGAGACCTCTTTAAATGAAGGATCTTCTGTGCCGAGATCAACAAGGTATAAACAGGGCACTGCCAACCAGCACGTCTGGCCCCAGGAGGACGGGCCAGCTGCAAGTAGCTCTACAAATTATTCACTGGCAATTGCTTTCTCGCTGCTGCCTTCACTTATTTACACTCCACAAGATTTCTGAAGTGTGTTTGTTTAAGAAAGATGAATCCAGAGGCTCTGGAAGGAGAGAGGAGCTTTCCAAAGGAATCTGACCCCCCTCCCCAACGCAATTTACTTCCCTCATTAACCCCTCCACGCGAGGAAGAGGCGGGAGCACGCTAAGTGCTTATGCATTATGCATTAGTGCACCGTGTCAGGAAGCTCTGATTTGATGGAGGCTGAAGGTTAAAAGGCATTTCTCTGTTTTTCCGTACTCCTCGGTGTCCTACTGGAAGACAGAGAGATGTTGTGGGGGTGGGGAAAACGGGGGGCAATGACAGCTCCTGCGCTCAGACACCGACTGCCACTGCGCAAATGGGAACAGCTTCACTGTTGCTGAAGGATGCGCGTTCCCCTGACGTCTCTTACCAAATCCAAACATCTCAGCCCTCCTTTAGGAAATTCCCTGCTTTCTCTAAACAGTTTTGTGTCATCAGTACACGGAAGCACCCAAATCCCCATCTTCAACCCTGTTGAGAAGAGCACGAGGTCCACAGAGCGCCCTGGCACAGGCACTGCACCTCCTTACTGGGCTCGTAAACCCGCCCGACAGAGCTTGGAGTTTCTAAGCTGTTTTCAGTCATTTAAGTGATGATGCAACTGTACGTATCTGCATTTCTGTCCTTTACTCTTTACTGATTCATCTGTTCCCCCAGCAAATGTTTAAAACGGATTTGCTTTATTTTACACCTGCAAATGGCAGAAGCAAAGGAACGGCCTGCGCGAGGGTTGTGTTTTAGGAAGTCAGTCCCATCTTTGGGGGCCGTAATTACGTCGATGTTTATCTGTCCAAAACAAGCTGGGCTCATACTACAGTTCGCTATAAGGGACAAACTTTCATGCCCTGTAGAAGCGTATCTTAGCTGTGTACATCTCACAACCAGTAACCCCCAGTTGCATTTTGGAGATGCCCACGATGGACGTCGTTCTCCCAGTTCTGGTGTGAGGCATCTTGGACTGGTGCCTGGGGCAGCCCAGATCTCCTGGGTTACCATGGGATGGCAAGGCAGTACCAGTTTGCTGTTGACCCAGCTCCAGATAAAATGTGGTTATTTTCCTGTTGCTTCGCTCCTCCACGTGATGCTGTTCAGCCCCTTGTAACACCGAAGGGTGAGGACCCCATCTTGCTTCCACTCCAGTTCAGCTGCACGTATAATTCATGTGCAGCACTCGCTCCCAGTGCTGCCACTGGAAAAGCACCTTTGACACCACCTGGCCTGGCCACAGCCATTTTTACGAGGAGTGGAAGTTGTCTTTCACTGCTCAGCATTCAGAGTTTTGATTTTCGGCAAGAGGCTTTCACGTTCAGATACTCCTGATGCGCCGCAACATGGCAAGGCTATTAAAACGCGATTTAATTTTGGTCTCACCGCTGATCAGTCCAGTGGGAGTTCTCACTTAATCAAACTTTAATGTTTTCCCTGTAAATTTCAGCAAAATCAGTAATTGGGCTGATAATTGAATTTTCAGATCGTGCATCAAAGGAATAATGCCGTGCATGGGATGAGCAGCAGTCTGTCTCTGGAAGCCCAAACATCTGAAATGGAGAATTCTGCAGAATTTAGATAAAGATTTGAAGACGCTGCTGTAGAGCTAAGAATAGGCCGTATTATTTATATCGTCAAAGGAAGCGGCTGAAGTCACAGAGATCTTCAGAGAGTAAAGATGCTCAGACAGTTATGCACAGGAATCGTGTTCGCGGAGCTGAAGTGGAAAGCTACTGACGTCTCAGCAGAGGCACGCTGCTCCCGGCGGGCCCCACGGACCAGACAGCACTTCATGCAGCAGAGAAGTGCCAGGCTTTTCCCTCCTGGAAAACACACTCAAGGTATCTTCCAAGCACACAAGTAGAGTTTAGGGGGCAACTTGCCCATTGCAGAGATGTCCCGTGCCCCACTGGGTGCATCTGCACTGCGCCCAAGTCCCTGGGTGCTGTATTTGTCCCACGTCCCCCGCAGAGAGCTTTATTTCAGTGATTCATTAGTATTTTCCCACTGAGTTATTCTCCAGGTCCAGTTCTTCTTAGAAGTTGATTTCTGACTAGATCAGAGCATGAAATGAAACAGCTAGTGGGAAAAATTCAAAACATCCCTTTAATTAAGAATAAAATAAGATAGAGGCCTCATAGCCATAACAGTTGACTGTGTTCCTCTGAAGTTCTCATACTTTAAGATCTGTGCTCCTCTCTCCTGGGACCATGACAGCAACGCTCAGTTTTTCCCGTACTTCAGATGCTTTCAAGCTCAGAAGCATTTCCAGAAGTACAATAAATGCCTGCTTTCAGTCCTTGTTCAATTTTTCTCTCTTTCCTTCCAAGTACGTTTCTTGTCTCTTCACTGACATTTCCCACCTCCCCCTCATTGCCCATGTCTCTAATTGAAGGTGAACATCTCCAAATCTGAAAAGTAGATAGATGGAGGGGTCCTGTTTCCTCTCACACTCCAGTGGCTTTGGTGAAATTGCTCCTGTTGATGCTAACATACAAGACAGGAGAGACGGAGACCACGAGCCTGCTCCTGCTGTGTCTGTGTGATCCCTTCTCCCACCAAGTTGTGGCAACGGGAGCGTGTGAGATGAAGGCTGGAGCGTGCCCATCTGCAGGACGAGGAGACAGATGCTGGGTAGGAAGCACGGCTGCAGCTCCGCTCCGAGAAGCTCAGGTGCCAAATGAAGGATCTGCTTTCCTGGGAGAAACAAGGAGCGCCAAGCACACCCCGTGTCCAGGACTGCCCCCGCAGAGGAGGGGAGCAGGGGCTGATTTCACACCACCCACCACGGTGCCTGGCTGAGGTGCCACCAGGCTCTTCCAGGAACCGTAGTCACCACTCGCGAAGAAGGTGATCGCTCACCGCTCTCGTGAATTCAGGTGCAGGAGGAGAGCTGTTGTTCACGTCAACTCAGGCTTCTTTTTTGCCTGTTTTGACACTAGGTGTCTATTCGGCTCTGCCAATGCTGTGTCCGTCAGAGCCAGCTGGATGCTGGGCTTTCTCCTCCACGCCACGATGAGAAGTTACTCTGGTTTTTGCAAAAAATATGTGCTGACAGATTTTGGCAGGTGGTTCTTTCCACACCATGTTTGGATGGTATTAAGTTCTCTCACTCGAGCAGTATCAAATGTTTCTATTAGAGTAATGATAAATTATCTCCATGTAATTTTTTTCCTTTCGTTTTAATTTTCCTCTTGCTTCCACTCATCAGCTAGCATTGCTATTGCTGTGGAGCAAAAGTATTCAAACTGTTCTGTTCAGCTTTCCGCCGTCAAAAATTCCAGCAGAACCAATTTCCCTGAAAATGGTGAGATTTTGAGAAGGCCACATTTTCAGATGGAAAATTACTCCCAGGGAAATAAATAAGATTGGATAGAGTGCGTGTGCTGACATTAACTCAGCTCCTTCCATCAAGGGGAAGGGGAGATGTTTTTAAATTCATTCACTTGGAAGTGCAGGCAAAAAAAAAATGTCTCTGATTTGTTCTGATGATTAAAATGTCCAAAAAGATCAGTTTCCTGTCCATCATTCAGAGCATGTTCGTGTCAGACAGCAAGACGAAGGAAAGTTTATCCTTGAGCAGTGACAGAGGCCCATGAAATCAGCTACCTCCAGCTCAAAGTGCTGCCTGCCGCTGCTGGGCTTGGTGTCCATTCCCACCCCATGCTCAAGGTTAAGGGCTTACGGAGAGCTGTGGACACATTCATCTGGAGATCCATAAACCTGTCAGTAATGGCTTATTAATAGCTCCTTCTGCTACGAAGACCAGAAGCTCTGTGCTAAATGATCCATCAGGCAGCTTTTGCTGATAGCAGGCATTTAAGTAACAACAAGTACCTCAGGTACTCTTGCCCTGATGGTGAAGAACCAAGAGTAGCCCCTGTGGGTTTCTTGTGGGGGTAGGAAGCTTCATCCCTCAGCACTGCAGTGGTGATGCTACTTAGCACATCACTGGAAATAAAACCCGTTCCCCTTTCCTCGTGCTTTCTCCATCTACTGCAAGTGTGAGATGGGCAAAATGAAAAGGCTTAACAGCCCACGGTGTCCTCAAAGGGGGAGAGCTCTCGTTGTGAGGCCGGGAGAGGTTGCTTAGGTGCCTTTGGTCGCTGTTGGTACCAGGCATGTGGGAATCACAGAATCCCAGAACGTTAGGGATTGGAAGGGACCTCCAAAGCTCATCCAGTCCAATCCCCCTGCCGGAGCAGGAACACCCAGATGAGGTTACACAGGAAGGCGTCCAGGCGGGTTTTGAATGTCTGCAGAGAAGGAGACTCCACAACCTCTCTGGGCAGCCTGGGCCAGGGCTCTGTCACCCTCACTGAGAAGAAGTTTCTTCTCAAACTGAAGTGGAACCTCCTGTGTTCCAGCTTGTGTCCATTACCCCTTGTCCTATCATTGTTTGTCACCGAGAAGAGCCTGGCTCCATCCTCGTGACACTCACCCTTTAAATATTTATAACCATGAATGAGGTCTCCCCTCAGTCTCCTCTTCTGCAAACTAAAGAGCCCCAGCTCCCTCAGCCGCTCCTCATAAGGGAGATGCTCCACTCCCTTGATCATCTTTGTAGCCCTACGCTGGACTCTCTCCAGCAGTTCCTGTCCTTCTTGAACTGAGGGACCCAGAACTGGACACAATATTCCAGATGTGGTCTCACCAGGGATGGTTGTGTAGATCTGAGACACACGTGGGGTGGCAGTGAGGTTGGCAGCCCCTTCTTCTCGAAAGCACTGATGGAAATGTCGCCTGGGAGGAAATTTCAACAGGGAGGCACAAGCTATGGAGAAGTAGGTGGTTTGGAAGCGATGACGAAGAAGTGGTGGAGGGAAAAGGTGCTCCCAACAGCACATTACTTTCCAGAGGGATACGCGTAACATCGCACCCCAGGCAGCACCAGGGATGTGTCTGTACCCACAGCCAGCTCTGCCCCCATGCAGCTCACACAGCAACCGTGCTTTTCCAAGAAAATGTCAGGGGAACACACTGCTGCGATGGCCTGCCTTGCATTCACTCCTCGTACATTCCTGGGGAGCCTGAGAAGGACCAGCTCTCCTGAGTTACTGGGTAGCACAGGCACAGGGGAGCACTACCGGGTGCATCTCCACGGGGCACACACACCCAGGAGCAAAGGCTCATGCAAATACACACCTCAAAAACAAAGCACCCAGCCCACTTTCCAGCGCCCTGCAGGTTTGCTGGGAGGAACAGCAACGGGAAAGGCAGATAAACAAGGGTTAACAAAACCAGCAGATATTTCCTGTAACCAGCACAAGCAAGTTGGACAGAGAGGTGCAGGATTTAGGAATGAAATTATCGCCTATCAGTGAGGTGGGCTGGGGCGCAGCGCCTGTGCTCACGACCAGCAACAGCTACAGATAATCTCAGCCTAAAGATGCCCTGTCAAATATTTTGGGACCAGCCTTACTGCAGAACTCTTCCTCAGGTGATTACTCAGCCAGTACTGCCCATGTGCTAATGACAGTTAGCAGAGCCACACAGACAGAGCGGCCGGGGCAGCAGAAGGGCTTTTGCTCCGGGGACTGAGCAGTGCAGGATGTTGGAGAGTGGAGCAGATGCAGGGAAAGCTCCGGGTACACCTCGCTTTTGCTGTCTCAGGTAACTCAAGGGCTCCGCGTACTCAAGAGGATAAGTCATGTTCAAATGTAGCAATTATGGCTTCTGTTAGAAAATCCATACTCTGCTTTAAGGGGCTTCTGACAAGCAATAATAGGAGATTAGCAGAGTACAGAGAGCTCCTGACAGCAGTTATTCTCTTTAAGATGGAGCTGTTGATAGGCAACCAAGTTAAAAGTTGGAGGGATACAGCTGATGTCTTTTTCCCTTCACCATCATCCATCACTTCTAACCTTTTTAGACTCTATCTGCATGCCATAGATCCTCCAAAATGGTCACACCTCTAACTCTGGAGAGGAAAATACACCCATTTGGTAAGGGCTACCCAAGCTATCTGCTCCCAGTCGATTCTATCTGCAACTTGACTGCTCCTCTCCAGCCCACTGTTTGTCTGCAGGCAGCTCCGTGTCCTTTCCCAAAGCAGAGCGGGCCCCAGGTCATGGCTTTGAGACTAAGAAATGAAGTCTCAGACACTTTTCTTTGGGAAAAAAAAATAATCTCTATCACCTTCACAACCAAGGCTTTTCTGGGCTCTGGCTCAACTGCTCGGGGGTTGCAGCAATGCAGGAGGTACTTCTGGTTTTGGGGTTCCTGTAACTGACAGCAGTCAGGAGCTCAGAGGGGGAGAAAAGGGAAATCCAAAAAGCGTGATATCTAAGCTCTAGTATTGCTTTTATAAAAGTTCCTAAAGAAGAGGACAAGGGCAAACTGTACCATAAACTGGAGGCTGGACCCTTGGGAACTGCTCAGACTTTGACTTCTGAACACTTTCCATTTCTCTTTGCAGCTCATTTTTGCTCTTAGTTATGCTATTCAGATCTTGCTTTGTGTATGTGCAATTTCCCCGCTCGCCTTCTGAAAACGCAAAGCTGTCTTGCCACCCTAAGGCTGCTCAGCAACCCAGTGGCCAGATCCAGCCAGGAAACCCCTCCATCAGACAGTCCCACGACAGAGCGCCAGTGGTGAGCGCTACGGGGAGCACACAAGAAACTGCAGACGTTGAACTGCACCATGCCCTACCTCAAGGCCCTGTTCCAGCCTGAAAGCCCTCTTTATCTCACTTAAGCTTAATTGCACAAACCACTAAAAGCTTCCACCTCTGGTACTGATTGATTCAAACCCTAAGTGCTTCGCAGCCGCTCCAGCCATACAGATTTGGATCCAGGTATCAGGAGTTCCCAGCCATAAAAGCTTGTAATTGTTCAAGTCTTCTCAGTTCTCTCTTTCTAATGCACACGTATCAGTGGTGCAAGCCTTGAAGAGTTGTTAGTACTAAGTCACTGGGAGGCAGAACTTGGTCTGAACACAGTGGGAAAGTTCACAGCTCCAAACTGACCTGGCCCTATGACTCAGGGGGTGCGTGTGTATAAAATATACAAAATTTCACTTTAAGGTCAAGTTCAAACCCAGAAGATCCCAGCATTGAGAGAAATGACTTGAAAGAGTTGAGAGGAGTAATGGGAAGTAGAGACGTAGCTGAAAGGCACCTGGCATCTTCAAAGGCAAGAGAATCTGAGGGTGCGGCAACTGAATGGGCAAATCTTGCAACAGCCTCAGATGCTCAGAGACTTTCCCATCCTGCTCCAGGCAGGTGAATTTGAAAACGCTAGTGGTGACCCTGCAGACCACCAGCACAGAGAGCTCTGCGACAGACCACGGACATGCACAGAAAGTGCCCAGGTGTTTCAAACCTTGCTGTGACTTCCCAAGCTCATACAGCAAAGGGAAAAGGTAAAAGCTGAGAAGCGTGGAGGACAAAAGGCAAAAAGAAGGATACAAACACAAGACAAAAACGGAGTACTATCTCACTTCTGAGTCTTCCTTAGTGTAAGGAACACACTCTGCTGGAGTTTTTCTCTCCCTGCCAGCCTGGCACAAGCCCAGATTAAAACCAGAGGATATTTTTCGCAATGCAGTTTGTTTTTTTTTCCCCTGCTCCCATCCCATTACTGGTATCAGCCACGGGTAGCTGATATAATCAAAAGACTCAGCACTAGAACGAAGCCTGAAATGAAGATCGGGCAAGGAAAGCTTATGGGAGGTGGGAATGGCCACTGGATACTTGGACAGCAGGGCAGGATTGACCCCATTGGGAAGAAAAAGGCTGAGAAACCTAAAGGAGAAGCTATAGGGTGGCGAGGGGAAAGAAACAGCAAAGGAGGTTTATTGTCTGCTTGTACACACGTGTAGCATCAGGTGAAAACACAGAGTGTGAGACTGATACCTCACTCCTGGTTACGGGTCAGGCTGTCACCTCCCGTTACACCATCTTACTCAACACACAAAATCTGTAACTTCTCCAAAAACGCTCAATTTCTCCTATCAATTTTTGCTACAGCAGTCGCTTTCTGCATGAGCAAACCCTGATGCTTGTGATTATGTCTGCAAATGCCAAAGTTCCCCGGGAACCAACACAGCCCCACATTTACCTGACAAGTGTACTATTCAAAAATCCTTTGGGGCGAAAAAAAATCCGCATTTAGGCAAAAATATACGTAAACAGCAACGGGCTTGGTGTCATTATCACAAATACAAAACACGTTTGGGGACCTCTTTTACGGGCTGAATATTTCATTCAGTCCTGCAGTGCAGTGACTCCCTAAACCTTCAGTGAGCTGAGCTCTGCTTTTGAGGCTCTAATTTGCTGTTGCCATGACATTGTTAATGTCTGAACTGCTTTTTTTAAACCGCTCTTCTCCTTTTTTCAACCTCTTGCGGAGGCATTCTGAAATAGTGGGCACGAGCTGGTCTTGTGGAGCAGCCTGTGTGTCCTCAGAAATAACAGAAGAGCGTTCGTCTTCACAAGCTGGATGGCTGACGCTGTCCTGGTGGGTGCTGGTCACAACCCTGATGTGATAGCTTTTTAACGGGAGAAACCACGATGAATGTATCTGCCCCAGTCGGGATAATTCTGCCTTTGGTGCAGGGGGTGAGGGATAGGGGGCTATTTCATCTTCTGGGTTTTTTTTAAATTCAGACAAAAACCTTATTAAATAAGCAAAAAATTCCTTGTTCTTTTATGCTTAATTGGCCTTCCAGAGTGAGTAGAGTGTACAGCGTAACATTAAACTGCTCGGCAGTGAGTCTATTAACATACTTGCTTCCCGGACCCAAATGAGAATGGAGCAATCTCTGCCAAGGTCAACTTTAGCAGAACAGCATTGCTTCCTTAGGAAACATCTTTTGCAGGAGATGTACTTCCTTTACTGGGATAATACCTTCCAGTTGCCTGGCTTCTTAATAACACAGCGGCTTGTACTGTTCAGGGGTTTAAAGAGGACGTTTTAAGTTGTTCTGAAGAACCGAATGTCTCGCCTCACCTTCCCTGGGCTTTGACTCTTTGCTCTGATCAGCCTACCTGGATGTGCACATCCTGTACATCTCCTCCGGGACTTGTACCACAGCAAACTCTCCTGTTATCACCTGTAACTGCAGCTCGAGTCAGTGATAGAATTCTCAGGTCAATGATACAATTCCCATTCGATGGGAAGAAGGATGAGTCCACACGTGTTAGGTCTTTTGGGGCTCCACAGAATGATAAAGCTTAAAAACCCTATAATGGCTTTAAATATTTCCTTGCTTCAGTCTGGTTTTGTAGGAAAATGAGTAGTGCTCTTGGAGTGCACTGACAGTGACATCTGAGTACTTCCAGGAACCTACACTATAAAAATGCCTGCCCACCACCGAACGGAGCAGAGATGGACATTTCAGATAACAAACAAATGCCTTTGATTTCCTCCCCGTGCCAAGGAACACTGGTATTGTGTCTGTCTCCTGGGCATTCTTCAGCGTGCCTCACTAGGACGTTATGAAATGTTGCTCTATTTGTTCTGTTGTAAACCAGCAAACCAAGCCTTGGGGCCGCACCGACTTCACTGGAGCTGGATGTGCGCAGGATCTGCCCTCACGGGGATGCTGGTGCCTGGGGTTGTTGGAGCAGGGAGGGCTGGGGAAGGAGAGGTGACCCCCATTTTCTCCCAACAGCTCAGCTAAGGCAGGCCCTAACCCGGGGCTGCTGCTCTCTTCAATGCAGAAGCTTGGCAAGACCAATTCCGCTGTGTTAACACACAGCTGCGGGATTTCAAAGGTTTCGGTCTTTAAGACAGAGGTGGAGGCAAAGGCAGATGTAGAGCACTTTTAGAAACGGTTGTTCTTCCCAGATTGGAGCTCTGAAGCTAAACAGACAGCTGAGAACAGCCCCCTGAAAACATCACAGGGACTCGACAGTCTTACTGTGGTTTTCCACTCGATGAATACTGGGGAAATGCGTTTGGTTCTGGTTTTTTTTTTAATGATAAACACTTGCAAAGACCATACCAGAGGCCCAAGGTTAAAGCATGCACGGGAAAACCTTCTGTGGCTAATTCTGCCAGTGCATTTAGTAAATCTTTGGTATTCACACCTGCCAAAGGGGTCTCTTTGTGTAAATCTGATCTGCACAAGCAAGGTGAGCAATAGCATGCACGTACTCACCTACAGTAACACAGAACCAGCCCACACCTCTTCTGCAATTACGCAGGCCAGTGTGCTATGGGTAGTGTCTAATCCTGCCCTTTGCTAATCCAGTCATGTTTCCTTAACCACATTAGCCCAGTTACTCCCAAGATCTTTCCCTCTCTAATGAATAATCTTCAAGTTCAAGTGGCAAAGGCCCATTTCCATTTTTAGAGATTTGAATGCCAGCCACAAACTGAGATGTAGATGGCTCTGGAGATCTACCAAATATGGGCTCTTGAAAATTCAGTCCTTTTGGAAAGGTCAGAAGTGACTGGGATTGCGAAATCTTTTCTAGCCTGGTGAGCCTGCTCTGAATTGCTGTGCTTTGGACTAAGTGACCCCTGACTTCAGACAGGGCTTTAATAGTGCCTTTTAATCCTAGGTTTTCGACGTCACGATGGGATGTTGCCATGTGAACTCACATCAGCCCTACGTACAAATGAAAGTTGAACATAATTGCTGGCTTCAAACCCTTGAAGAGTTCTCCCTGCATGATACAGTTAATACAAAACTTGAAAATACTGTGATGGAGCAAATTAGAGTGGCGTGAAATAGGATTGTAGTTACAACATCTAATTAGAAAGCACTGTGAATTACACACTTCTTTCTAATATATAAGCTGGTTATAAATAGGACAGCTGGATAGACCAACAGAAAGTTGCTTCTTGAAATCTGGTGATGCAAAAGAGTATTATGGGATCGGCTCTTTTACCAGAAACCAGAGCACTTTAAGGTCTTCCTGCCCCAAACCCTGCATGGCTGCTTCCCAGGATAGCAAAGATTAGTTTCTCTAGTTCCACAAGCAAGAATTAAGTCTTTCAGCGTATGTTGCCTTCCCAACACAGGCTAATGGGTCGCTGGCAACATTTTCAAAGTTTTTAGTTGAAGAGAGATCATTTCCCAAGCTACTTCAGCTGTATCAGCCTCGCAGAGTGGGTTGCTGATACAGAGGGTTCCTGGACAGATGCTATGTCCACAACAGGCACGGCTCCACCAACTGCTTGAGGACTTTCCCTCTGGGCCACCTGGAGGTGGTGGTAGCAGCAGGACCTCACTGTGTAGCTTGCCAAGGTTTAGCACAGCCTGCAAATATATCTGCCTTCCTCCACTGGATGTAGGAATGGCTTTGCTGAGGCAGATACCCCAGGGCCTGGCTGGCTCCAGCATCGCTGGACTGCTGTGTGAGGAAGGCAGGATGGCTCCTTTGGAGATGACGGCAACGTGCAGACCCAGATGAACCATCCCCGTTCCCTCTGGCACCACTGTCTGTTTGCTGGAGGAGTCCTGCTCCTGAATGAATGCCCTGAGAGTCCCTGTGTTGCCGTCTTGGTGCTCTGGGGGCATTTCCGTGAGACACACCGACTTGGTTTGACATTTAATAAACTGCTTTGGTTTTAATTTTGTTTCTTACTTGCCAATTAAAGTGCCTTGTTGCCAGAGCAACAGAAGAACATCAATAAGAGCATGGGAACAGCAGGGATGTGTTACCCCCAGGAACTCGAGTGGCACAAACGTCAGAGCGGCTCTGTCAGTCCGTCCGTCTATGCCAGGGGTCGCAGGGCTGCAGGGTCCTTCTGCTTTGACTTGTTATGGAGAGAAAAAACATACAGGCAGGATTGCCAGGGTTTTTTTCCTGACATCTTAGGGGGTGGAAAAGGAAGCCGAACTCCAGATAAATACTCTTGGGCAGCGTATACTGAATGAAAAGCTTTTGGCTTCTGCCCATGCTTCGGAAGGGGTGTGGAGCAGGAGGTGTGTGCTTGCAGTCAGCACGATGGCATGGCCGCCTCTCCGCAGAGGGGCACTGCAGCATTTTGAAGCCCGGGGACGAAGGCTTGGTGGTGAGGACGGTCCACGTGAGCCATCTGCCCTCTTGGGTTGCTCTCTGCCACGTACGTGTGTGGTATCTGCAGAGGCAGAGCCTGCTCTGGGACACAAGCCATTGCAGCGATAATGGATGGGACAGCTTTAGCCCTGGTTATTTCAGCCTGTCCTAGTCAAAAGCTCAACTCGTGTATGAAAGGAATAGCTATTCACAGAGCTGGGAGAGTACATGCAGATCTGACCTTTAGAACAACCTTTTACAGTTATGGAGATGCTGCTTTTATCACTCCACTACTTGGTATCCTACTTAGCATTCAACTAGAACCTACTGCCCCTTTCTTTCCTTCAAGAGCTGCAAACAACCACCTGAGAAGCCCTCCTGATTGGATCTCCTTTCCTTCTGCACATCAAGCACATTATTTCTGACCGCTTCTAACATACGTCCATGCAGATTTAGGTGCCAGGCAGATGCCCTGGATTTATAGCTCTAATTTTGTGTGCGCGCACTAAGGTGCTGGCAGTTCAGGTCATGGATTCACACAACGTCCTGAAGTCTGGTTCAAACCCAGCTATGCCTTAAGGTAAGCACAACAGAGGCCAAGGGCTGGCTCTCTGCGGCTTTGGAAGAATTTAATCTCTCAGAGCTAACACCTTGACTGCAAGCATTAAGGGGCACTTTTCATTAGCAGCCTCACCTTCCAGGTCAACTGAAAGGAAACAGAAATTAAGTCGATGTCTCCCTGTGGCGTTCCTGGGCTTGCGCTGCCATTTGCAGAGGGTGCTTGAATGCAGCTCATCCGAATCCTGACACTCGCCTTCTGAAGGAAGCACCAATGCTTCCCCCAGCTCCCACCCCGGAGGAGAGGAGCTATCTGGATCAGCGAGGAAGAAACAGAGCCAAGTCAGCATCGCCTCTGCCCACCTGAGAAGACCTCACTCTTTAGCCTGTGGATGACCACCCCGCTGCTACAACAGCCAAGAGAAGAACCCCGTTCAGTGCTGGGGAGTGAGATGGGGACAAACGGCTCACTGGAAACTGTCCTGGCACTATTAAACCTCCTTCACGGTGCTGAGTGTAGCAACATGATCAGTAACTCCTGGCCTGAACCAGGAACTGCATAATAGGTGTGAAGGGAAATCTGATTTTTCTGACTCGAGGAAATTGCTGGACTAAATCTTCCTGATCCCAAGCGACACCCTACAGCTTCTTACAGAAAAAGGGCTTATAACTGTATGATGTGTTGGTGCTGCCTGATGCGTATAATAGGGTTTGTAAGGGCTGCTGGGGAGAACATCTGTTTACATCTGGAATTTAATTCACAGAAAGCTGGTGCTTTGCGGTGGACTCGGCTCCTGAGCTCGATTCTCTTCTTAAAGGGTCACTGAAGACTCACTTAGCACTGGAACTAATTCCTGGTGATCTCCTGGAGGATTTCAAGGCAAATCAGATAATGACAGTGTGGAGGGATAGGGTTTCCCTCCTCACCAGCCCTTGCTCTTTATTTACTGTCCACTCTTCCTTTGCGAAGTTGATGGCAAAGGAGAAAGGGACATGGTGCAATCGCCTGTCCACTCCTGCCACCCTTTGTGCTCTCGGGTCGGCCCAGAGAAATGAAGCTGAAAATGCATCCTGACAAGCAGCAATGACCCCAGAACCAGGGTCTCGCCTGCCTAGGATTTTAGGGGACGGATGATGAGCAGTGGAAAGCCAGCTCAGAGCTGCTGCCTGTGTGGATTACTATTAGCAGCTCTGTCCTCATCATGTTCCTTCTTTTTCCAAATAAATAAATCAGCTGATCACGCTTTCTGGATTGAAATATGCTGGGCATGGCTCACTCCTTGGCCTTCCAGTGCAGAGGTGCCCAGGGAAGGACCATGGGAGACGTCTGGGTGCAGTGACGTGGCTGCATTGCGGGTTGGAGGCTGCTGGGGACGAGTGCGGCCTGAACAGGGCCAGGCTTTGCACCCTACGGCTCCTTCAGGAATGGGAAGAGGGGAGCCAGAAAAGTGGGGTCTGCCCAAGAGGTGGCTTTTAAGGGGATTCCATATGGTAAAATGCCCGAGCACACAGCCCATGACTGTGCAATAAGTAGAGGTGTAGCTGGGGTCCAGCTCCTTCTGGTTTCTGAAACCTCATGGCCAAAGAGCCTTGATGCTGAAATTGCTGAGTCCTCATGCTGGGGGATAGGTTTCCTCCTCCTGGCACACAATTCAGGACTTTAGGGTTGGAATTGTTTTGCGCACGTATATTTTTTTGCTTGGATCATCAGCAAGAAGTGGCAGATGCTCGTCTCTTAGTCCACAACAACATAAAGAGCAGCTGAACCAAAGGCTCAGCCCTGTGGAGCCTTGCGTGCTGCTACAAATTGTCCCGTAGCCTTCCCCGAGGGCTTGTTCTTGGAGAGAAAGTCGAGGAAATAAGGATTTTTGCCTACTCACTCGTCACAAGACCAACCTTGGCTCATGATCCACTGTAATGCTGAATATGGTCTTTTCAGCTCAGTACGTCTTTTGCCTCTGGAGTAGATGAAATAAAGGAGCCTGCAGTAGCGGCTGAATTAACCCCGTGCTGCTTCCTGGGTAAAGGATCTCACCAGGGGAAGGGGGCATGGGGAGACACGTGCGTGCCACAGCAGATAGGAGCAGCAGAACTTGAACTCACCGGCACAAAGCCGTGCGCCCTGGGAGGGGTTGCCCGCAATGCGCATCGAGGGAAGCTGTAGCGAAGCAAAAGTCTGTTTAAAACTGAGGGACTCGAACAAGGACAGCACAAATATCACCCGTTAGAAATGTTTGCGTGCCTCATAAACATGGCAGTGCGACTTGGCAAGAGAAAAGCTTTCCTGAGCTTACAGTACCAGTAACTGGAATTAGGGAGAATGAAAGCTGGAAGAAAAATGGCTGTGGGAACTTTGGCTAAGGTGCTGGTGAGGTGGTGAGGAAGAACTCGTCTAAAATTCCCATCTTTGGCACCCACAGAAATGTCAAACTGCGCCTCCAGATAGGCTGGGTTGCCAAAACCTGCCCCGAATCAGAGAAAAAAAGGTACCCAAGTGCGATGCCGTGTAAAAGGGAGGAATGGAGATGAGACCTCGTTCACCCTCGGGAGAAACAAATGCATAACTCGACAGAACTAACTCAGACTCACTGGATGGTGACTGCTGCCGTCTCTTTCTTCTCAGAAACACTTTTCTTTGTTGCGTGCAGTATCATCCACCAGCACTACAAGTTCTCATAATTTAAAATAAAAACTCAATCAAATTGGCACAGACCAAACGTTCTCCTGGCCTCACAAAATGCTCTCTACCTCTCTGCCGCTTCATCTGTTTGCTCACTGTGACCGCGGGGACGGACGGGCACGGGGGGGAGCTGGGTTGAGCTGTGCCCAACCGCTGTGTCCTGCTGCGCCCTTCCCAGAGGAGGCTTGGCAAGGAGGCTTCCTCCTCTGGAGCACAGCAGCTGCCGGCGGGTGGGAGGGAACAGGATGGGACCCTTTTTGCTTCCCAAATTATTACCTGTGAAGAGCTATTTTGGCGCTGTAAGTTTGTTTGCATCTTCTCTCATTAACGGGTGCTCATTTCCTGTGTGCAATACATTCCCCTCCCGTCCCTGCTTGGAAAACCTCTTCAAATTGGAAGCTATTTCTCTGCAGGACCGTCTTGCTCCTGCTTTGCTCTGAGCTTAACTAAAAGGTAACAGAAGGTACTCAAGACATGACTCAACAGCCTCAATACTTGACCAGACATCTGCAATGTGTATCCAGCAAGTAAAACCAGATTAGTCAACCTCCTTCCCACAAAGGAGCAAATGGATCTCAGGGGTAGCTTCAGACTGCAGAGATGGGATCATGAGCAGACGATAACCACAGAGCTAAGTGGGGCATGTGAAGTCTACACTGGGACTATTGCTACACGTTACTTGGTTCTCCATTCCCATGATCTCAGCGTAAATCAGGAGCAATCCCCCTCTAATCAATGGTGTTAATCTAGTCTTAAGCCCATCTGTAGAAAAATAAGGAGTTAATTATAAACAGTCGATCTAGGGGCATTATTTCTTATCAAAGGAACAGCATCGAGCAACGGTTGTGCCATCAACACAGAAAAGAATACACAGCAAACCAGAAACTCCTACAGCCCTGGAAAACGAAGAGCACAGCAGAAAGGAGGAAATCTGTTCAGAGCCTGTGGGGGAGATTTTCTTTGGCTCCTGAGTGGGTTTTGACACATGGGAGGGTTGCGCTGCGCTGCCTGGAGCGATTCCGGGAGACGTGTGCGGATGTGGATCTCTGCTGGGGAAGGATGAGGCATCCTGAGGCCCTCACTGACCATCAAAACCCTAAACTGGACATGGGCTTATTTGCACCTCCTGCACTTTTTTCCCTGCATGTTTTCTATGTGTCTTTGACCACAGGGTTGAACATTGCCACGGTGCAAAATGAGACTGTTTTACAGCAGCTCATGAGGCTTTGTTGTTTCTAATCTTCATCTGGGGCTTGATGCTTTCCTTCCTTTGAATGAAACTCCAGGAGCTCCTGCCTGGCCTCCTGCTGGGGCAGTCCTGACCCGGGTGAATGGCGTTTTTGGGATCTGGCTGACTCGGGTGAGGTTGGACATCCCCAACCTCAGGTGAGGCTGATGTCAAAGCAGCCATGGTAGCTGTTACCTGAGCTAATGTACATGACCAATGTACACAACACTGATTAATCACCTCAGTAAAACCTGTATTCGGGTAATGAACTCCTCACGCGTGGCAGATCTTCTGCCATCCCCATGATTGATGCAGTACAAGGGACACGTTTGAGGCACTGCCACCCTGCTGCGCTGGAGGAAGGCAGCAGCTCCTGCGGTGGCTGCAAGAGCTCCCACCTGGGCTATAAGGAGCGGCCGCTCGCTTTGGAGGGGCAGGTTTCCCCTGAGGAGGAGCAGGGTGGTGTGAGGCTCGGGTGCAGTACCGGCACATCTTGGTTTCCTCAAGGGCAGTGCCTCAGCTGGGAGCCTGTGTCTCCTTGCCTCGCCAGCTCAGCAAAATTCTCCTTTCGGAAGGATGAGACTTCACAGCCACAGGCCATGAAATGGCTCCTTCACTCAGGTCTGTTCCCCTGTCGGGGCTCATTGCAGCGTGTGAAGGGATTGGGCTGTCAGCGAGGCCTCTGCACTCCTCCCCGCCGGAGCTGACAGCGAGCCTGCCCTGTGCAGAGCCCGAGGGGGCTGCGTGCCCGGGTTCAGCCGTGCTCTTGGCCCTGGTGCTCCTGCGAGGGCCCTGATGTCTCCTGGGGGGCTGAACTGCTCTGCGCCTGTGGTCAGAGCACACCACTGCAGGAGGATGTTGTGTCCTAAGTTTATTAACACTTGGTGTAAGCAAAGACTACGTTCCCAATCCCTCCTCTCCCAAGTGCCCGGGCTGCCCCAGCTCTCCGTCCTCTGGCCCAAGCCCAGCCTGCCTGCGCTCTTCCTGTTTCACACCAAAGGTGGTGGTAACCCCCACTGCGAGGGAGAGGCCCCTTTCCAAGACATTTGGTTCATGCCTTTTGTGAGTTACACATCAGAGATCTGTTTAAGGCCAGGGATGCCCTGTATAAATGTTTTCATGTTACATCTGGAGACATTCAAATAATAGGAACATCATCGAAGGCATTCGGAAAACAAATACTTTAAATGGCACTCCTAAAACTGGTGAGTAAGCAGCGTGACTCAGCAGTGCTTCCCGACGCTTTCCAGAAGAGATGGAAATAAATCCACTTAATAACTGCCATGTATTTGAAATGTGCTGAGTAGTTTGTAGTTATCTGCAAACGATGCTGGGAGGGCTGACTTGCAATCACACCTGAAGACAGCACCCTGCCGGTGTCAGGCTGTGGCCAGATGCAACCTGAACTTCAGTCTCAGACGTGGTGGTGACTTTCGGGAAGGATTTTAGTGAGTGCCCAATCATCCACGCTGTCAGAAACATACGAGCATTTTTGAAGCCTCTGTCATGGTGTGTGTTTAAGCTTAGTGCCTCCATTGTGCAGTATATCAAATAACCAGATGTTTTTGTTCTGGCTTACAGGTCTTTCAATCCATTTACGGACAGAAAGGTTTCAGAGAAGGACAAACAGCATCTGACCGTGTTCACCGACACCGGCTGCTACCCAGGGCAAAGTCGCTGCTGTCTGCTCTGTGGGAACGGCTGCGCCAGCCCCATCGCATGGGCTGAAATCCACCTCGGCCAGGCCGTGCTGTCCTCTGGGAAGGCGAGGATGATGGTGTGGAGCAGGCCTTGCGTGGCCTACACCTCATCCTGGATCCAGGAGCTGCCAGGAAGCCCCTTCACGGGCAGCAGGCAGGTTTTCACCATCTGAGGGCTTTGCTCCAGCTGTGCTTCTCTGCCAAATCTTTTTGAACAACTCATCTTTTGTGTTGCCCTGCTCTGGCACTCCTCAGAGAAGTCATCTTGCACCGGTACCTCATGGGATGGAAAGCAGCACCCCACCTCTCATTAATCCACCACTAATGTCACAATCCCGCGGCTGCTTCGCTCTCCCCTGTGTGCTGAGCGCTTCCCTGTCACACCACCTCCCTGGCAGCCTGAACTGCGCCTGCATTTGAATAACAAATCTCAAAGGGAAAGGCAGCCCTTCTTCCAAGGGAACAGTGGGCTGGGGATTTTTTCTTCTTTTCAAACTAAAAATACTCCCTGCATCATCCAAAAACCCAGTATCAAACACGTAAAGCTTGTGGAGGAAAAATACATGCCAGTCTCAGCGAAAAGAGAGAGCTCACAAGCTCTCTGCAGTCTGGAGCTTGGAGCTGGAGCAAGATGACTGTGGTCTCTCTCTTATCAATGACCCCCTGAGACACCTCTTTCCCTCTTTGCCTCCTCTGTCTTTCGTCAAAAGAAAATTAAAAGACTAATTTTAATTGATGGCATCTCTTCTGGTCAGTGGTTTGATAGGGAGGTTAGTTATAAAGCTAATCTCAGAATTGGGAAGGTGGCATGGGTGGCAAGTGTCACCAATCTACAGTGCTTGGCCAAACGACACAGATGAGTGGCATTTTGAGGTGTCACCGCATCATTTATTCTCCTCCGGCTCACTTACAAATGATGCTGAAGAGCATTAAAATACGTTTTTCCCCTAGAAATGTGTTTCTTCAGAGCAGGTTTCTGATTGTACAGAGGGACTGAAGAGCAGGTGAACTTCGGTCCCACCCTGTGCCCTGCCTGCTGCCCATTCACCACCACTGCACCAGCAGGCAGAACCCAAAAAGCAGCCTTAGTGTTTACTTCTGAGCGAGGATTAACACATTACCATGACAACACCATAGATACCACCCTGAAGCAGGACCAGCGTGAAAAACATCACGCTGCTACATCAACCACTCAGCGCGGTGGCACCTTCCAGAGAGCTGCCTTCCACATGAAGCGCGTTCCCAACTTGCTACGCGACGGCCGCCCACTCTCCCTTCCCTCTTTTTGGCTCTGTTTCACACGGCCTTTTTTCACTCTTCAAGAATTTTAACTAAAAATGAGTACATTTGGCCACCCTAGGAAAGGTGGTGCTTTTAGAGCTCTCTCAGGCTTCTGCTGGAAGAAAGGTGAGCTGATCCTGGCCCCGGGTGCAGCAGTGTCCATGCAATCCAGCTGTTTCCACTGCTGTCGCATTTTCTAGGCTATCTCTACTTGATTCCCCATCTCTCCCCTTCCCGTCAGAGCTGGTATCATCTCCCTCCCTCACAAACTCAGGGTTTCTCCCTGCCCACAAGCACTGCTCCACGTTTGCAGGAGACTGGGCCTCTGACCGCTGTTCATCACCACGACTGCTGCCCTATAAATAGCCGAGATCCGGGCGGTGCCAGAGCTAAGATCTCATTTAAGCCCTAACTGAATCGCCAGTTTTCTATTATAATTACCCAGGTTGGCAAGAAGGACAGATTGATGAACTTAGCCCAAGTGCAAATCTACACGAAGACTTGGCAACCTCCAACCCTACAACCTGCTTATTTAATCGGATGGCTCTGACTGGGAGCCCAAGCCATGATGTGTTTACAGCCACACCACAAGCTTGTTTTGTCTCCCTTCTAAACGCTATCGTTATTAGCAGCATGACTACAGCGAACCAGACACCGCTTCTGGGTGATCTTTTCCACTATATGAAGACCATCGACTCGATGCCCACGACTTCAGCTTTGCAGGAGCGCAGAGCCGAGCTGTGCGGTTGCTGCTGCAGCAAAGCGAGGTCTCCTGGGTCGGGTCGCGGGTCTCAGCCAGCTTGGCTGGGATCTCTTTGAGTGTGACTCTCCCGAAGAGGCAGAGCAAAGTCACGGAAGGAGACTGTTACAGGCTCTTTTAGCTGGCACAAAGGGCTATAATAAACTTTTACACTCTGCTGTTAAGAGCCACAAGGATGGTGAGGGCTCTGGAGAACAAGCCTGATGAGGAGTGGCTGAGGGAACTGGGCTTGTTTAGCCTGGAGAAGAGAAGGCTGAGGGGAGACCTCAGCACCACCTACAACTGCCTCAAGGGAGCTTGGAGAGAGGTGGGTGCTGGGCTCTGCTCCCAGGTGATGGGGGATAGAACAAGGGGAAACGGCACCAAGCTGTGCCAAGGGAGGTTCAGGTTAGAGAGAAGGAGGAAGTTCTTTCCTGAGAGGGTCGTCAGAAGCTGGCACAGGCTGCCCAGGGAGGTGGTGGAGTCACCATCCCTGGATGTGTTTAAAGAGCGGGCAGATGAGGTACTTAGGGATATGGTTTAGGGGGTAGACAGGAACGGTTGGACGTGATGAGCTCAGAGGGCTTTTCCAACCGAGCGATTCTGTGTGTGATTCTGTGTGTGATACTTTACTGTGAC
>NW_010171364.1:81500-107593 GCF_000695765.1 Mesitornis unicolor
GGAAAGATTTTGTATTTTCAGGTGCTCAGGAGATTGGAAGGTGGCAAAGGAGAAAATGCATTTGTGAGATGTTGATGACGGAGCTTTTGGTTAGAGAGACTCCAGAACCACTGCAGCGAGGCTGATGGGTCACGCACCATGCACCACGCAGAAGAGCTTACTCTGGGATTTCCCTTGCTCTTTGCTGTTCCTTCTTTCTCCTCCAGCCTTTTTGCAGCAGTGATTCCCAATACATTGGCCACTTCAGCCAGCAACAAGAAGCCTTTCTTTGAGTGAGCCAACCATTTCCTCAGCAACAAGGCAGGCTGTGGAAATTACAAGTGCTTTCCTTTCTGTTTCGTGTTTCCCACCCCTCAAGAAATGCCCTGCCTTTAATTAGTCTGCACTGCTCAAAAACATGAATGATGGGAACTGAATTGCACCTCATGGAGGGATGAAGAGAGAGGTGAGTGAGAAAGGTGGCTTTGGTCTCAATGGAAACGAGTGACAGATCTCTAGGTATTAGCAAAGGGCAGGCTGAAATATCTGTCTGGTGCTGTTGCAGTGACGATGGCAGCAGACCCAGGACAGCAGGAGTGGTTATACCCATGCTGTGGTGATCGCTATAGGGCATGCAGGAAGCCAACGGCCCTCAGCTGCTGCTGGACATCCAGACAAATGCTGACGACCCAGCAAAATTAATGGGGTGGCGAATGCTCCCTTCTTTCATTTTCCCTTTTCTCCCGTCGCATCCTGCTCTTGCACAAAGCAGCCCTAAGTTACACTTCACTGCAGAGGAGTTCCCATTGCTTACAACAGCAGATGAGCAAGGCTTGGCACAGCGAATCCTGCGTCCATCCCCAGATCCCCCCCTTAGCCACCAGTCAGCAAACAGAGGCTTCCTACCAGCACAGTGGTCCCCGATTAACCTCGCCGGCCCTCTCTAAAGTTATCAGCAGTTTTTTGCCATTGCTCAGAGAGCTTGGGTTAGGGACGTGCAGCAAGAGCCAGCTGGTCTGAACAGACACCTGCCTGAAGAACAAAGTACAATTCACCAACGTTTCGAGCTGACAAGTAGAAAAAGGCAGTTAAACCAGAGCAGGTCTTAGGAAAGAGAGCTCCTCCCACACACCGGGACTGGAAGGCACCAGGTGACAACGGCTGTGTCCCTGCTCCTGCCACTGCCAAGCAGGAGTGAGGGGGAGAGGGCAGCTCCTAAAATCACCTTCAGCACAGCAGAGGGGATGGAGGGCTGGGTTTCTGCATGCACCCTGCTGTTCAGAAGCCCCTGCTGTTCAGAAGCCCGGCAGACGCAGCTCCAGTGCACATGGCCCCCTTTGCCAGCCGCCGTGGGGATGCTGTTCAATTACACTAAACAACTTTTTAGTATTACTACCCAGTACTTTAAAATGTCCCAGGCACACCTTTGTTTAGCTCACAAAAAAAAACACACTGTGCACAGCACAAGCTCACCACAGACACATTTTGCTACAAAGCCTGAAAGAAAAAAATTGCCTATCAAAATTTTTTAAGACTTTAAATAACAGCTTTCTAGTTTTCCCTTTCACAGTTGAAGCTGAGACATTTCCAGAGTCCCGCTAGGAAAAAAGTCCAATTTGAAGGTCACTGCCTATCATCTCCACACCCCAAGCACTGGACCTGTGACCCTGTCACCTCACATACTTGTATCTGAGCCACACAACTGACACTGGGACTCTCTGCTGAGTTAATTCATGAGCAATTTCAGCCTGTTCCTGTCTGGTTTATGCTAATATGAATATGCTCTACCGTTGTTTTCATACCAGCCTGCATGGGGTGGTGTGCTTGCCTGGGCAGGCTCCTTGCAGCCCATGCTATGGACACCCCCAGTTCCCCCCCAGCCTGGCTGCAACTCTGGCACTTTGCTGGTGTGGGGCTGTAGGTGCTGCATCTCCAAGCAGCTTCCGAGGTCAGTGCTGACCCGCCAAGGAAGACACTTTACGCTTCTTCTGGCTGGAATTTCTGAAGTCGGACTTCAGAACCAGCTCTAAATTCCTGGCTTTAAATCTCCGTTTCCCATTTGCTCTGCCTGGGTACACTGAAAGGGAATCAGGGAGGAGCTTGCTTTATTAATACATTTGCACTTTAGAGAACCATTTAATCCACAGGCTACACGTTACGACTGGACTCTTTCCTGTCTGCTAATCTGATTAGAAAGGTAAGGACAGCAGTGCCCTCCAGGCCAGCTGGAGGGTCTGGAGCAGCCAGGAGAGACTGAGCCTCTGCCCCTGTTCCTTGTTCCACCACTCTTGGGTGTTTGGGGATGCAGAGCAAGGGCAATGATGGCCCTGGAGACGAGGAATGCCTATGGACGCAGCTCCTCCCGCAGCGGCCCCTGTCTCCTCATTGACAGCTCTTTTGTCCCCTACCCTTTTGCACCATGTAAAGAATTTGTGACACTGCACTTGTACAGCATTTCTGGAGTCTCAGAGCGACCTTCCGGGCTGTGCACAGTGACAATGTGCCATGAGCTGCCAGGATGTGCTCCTGCATCCCTGCGCTGAAGGACATGAAACAAGGACCTGGGTGCAGCCCACAGGCCATGAACCTTTGGTGAGCCAGGCACAGCTGCAAGAAAACCCATTCCCCTGAACAAGGAACACGTGTGAACGTGAAATCCTACACACACTGTTCTGCTCTTAACCTGGGGACAGGTCCTTATCAGCAGAGAGAGTCAGCGAATCTGGATTCTTCCCCCAGTCTTTCACTTCTATTAGACTAAATACTGGAGGTATAATTATGGGCAGGAGAAAAATGAGAAGAAAGAGAGGATTTGGTTATTTTCCCTCAATAACAAAGCACAAATCATCTCATTCATATTTACTAAGTAGGGGAGCGGTTTTTCTTGCTCCGAACATTGTCAGGGTGCCATTTGGAAGGGATATGGGAGCAGATACATCTCCCCTGAAGCCGGGGTGGGGGAAGCTGTAACAGCCAAGCAGCCCCTGGGGAAAGCCTGTCCTGGGTCCATGCCCCCTCCTTTCCTGCTGCCAAATTGGGCTCGGAGCAGCCACAGCCCTGGCTCCCCTTCCCGAACTCTCATCTCTTGGGGGCTTAAGTGATGAGTAGGGGAAAATCCCACACTAAAAGATTTGCATTGGAAACCCTTGGCTGAGGAATGACTTTTAAAATAGAAAAGCTTTGCTTGAAAAGGGATGAACCATGTAGCATAATACTCCACAAATCGCCTGTTTAATGGCCTCCCTTTATAGCAGCTGTGCATTAATAACAAAAGCACAGCAGCAGAAGCCATGCGCTTCTTTGTAAGATTAAAATAAATGCTGTTTTGTACTAATACCAGCAACTTTCTGTGGAGGTTGACTAAGAGAAAGCAGCAAGTGGAAGACCACAGCCTGAGATACTTGGGTTCTTTTTTCATCGTCTACTGCTTGGAGCTGACCTTGCTTGAGCAGGAGGTTGGGCTGGATGCCTCCTGAGGTCCCTTCCAGCCTGAGTTATCGTATGATCCTAGGAACATCTGGCATCTTTGCCACAGGAATACGAACGGACGTGACATTTCGTGCAGCCCAGTACTTCATCTCTCATTCCTGGCAGTCCTGGTAGCAGCTCTCCCCCTCCACACCCTGTACTTTGCCAGGCCTGGCACTAAAGCAGTGCTGAGTTTCTCTCCTGGAATGAGAACTTCAGGCACTAAAATAAAAAAAAGAAGTTTTACATTTTAAAGCTGTCTGCCACAGACTATTTATCAGACATGGAGAATGATTTGTTTCTGTTTTCCTGGGCATAGGTTTTTAGCTGAGACAAGATTCGTTGCCTTGCTGAGAGCTGAGTCACCGACTAATCAACAGATTAATGCATTCAGTTCGAAAGCCATCAGCATTAGTTCTCGGCAAGCTCACAAGAACTCCATTATGGTATCATCTCTGCGTTTGGGATGGAAATGTCTCCAGGATTTAGAGTTCCTGTGGGAAAAATCCCGAGATGCAAAGAAATTAAACCCCTCTATGTGACTGGGAGAAATAAGGTTCCTCTTCATACAGCAACACCACAGCAGGATTTTGGCATCCTTTCTAGTGAATGCTTTTATTATCAACCTTCAGATAAAGAGTTTGGGGTATGTCGTACATCTGTCATTTGATAGCTCCCTAAAAATAGTCACGATCAACTCTGTGGCATATAGGACTTTGCCTTTACCAAGTCTTTCCTCTGAAATTATTTTATTTCCAGTGAAACCAATTAGTTTTACTTTCTGCAGGATGGGAGCACACAAAAAGGGTGGTCTTGGCTTCTCTAGAGCTCTGGGTTTCTGACTGTGGGCTTGGTCTGAGCCAGAAATGCAAAGAATGAAAGGCAGAGGCTGGCAGGGGCACCTCACAGAGGAGCCACTGTTTAAAAATAGGGAGCTGGTTAACGTAACAGCAGAGCAGCAACTGTAAAAGGACAGGCTGGTTTAGGTGTGTGGCACGAGGAGGCTGCCAGACATCTCACGGTTCCTCTGATAAGACACATACGTGCTAACGCCGCTGCCTAAGACCACGTCCATGCACACCTCAGTGAAGTGATACACCCCTTGTTTGCAAATGAAATTGCTGTTCGGGTACACTTGAATGGGGCATGTGTGAGAAAAAGCTGGCCGAGCCCCCACAGAAGTCAAGTTAATCCTAAAAGCTTTCCTATATATCAGCAGGCTGGTGGAAGGGATTTGAACTGCAGCAAGACTTCTCTCTGAGACATTTCTCCTTGCAGCCGGTGCACAGGAGATGGGACACATTTTCTCCTCGTTTCCCCAGGTCTGTCAATGCCTCTGTCTAGTTTGTCCCTAGATAGCAGATTTTTTTTTGTACTGGCCTGGCTAGAGCCAGGGCAAAAGAGATGGTGGCTGCAGTGACACAGAGGTCCCCAGGGCCATGCTTCCTCGCGTAGGTGTACAAATGGCATGTCATATTGTGCCTGTGTTTCTGTTTGATGCATGAACTCCGGGTGCACCAGGCATACAACAGTGATGTAAATCTTCCCCCCTCCCTCCTTTTCCCTCCAAGGTATCAGTTTGTATAAATGCCTCCTTTTTTTGCTCTGGAGTTTCAAGGTGCTCAGTTCTCTGTACACAAGCAGTGGTGATTTTAACTTACCCGTCGTTCCTTGTCACCGTATTCGATGCCCAAGGTGTCCATGGCACGTACAATAGCTGCCAGTGACTGTATAGTGTTGCTGTAGACCACTGGCTTGTACTGCTTCACGTCCTCGCCAGAGAAGCCATCCTCATGGATGATCCTGAAGAAAATGCAAAGGACAAAAACCTCTTGAGAATGCCATTTCAATGGGGGAGATGTTTAAAAGAGAGCTGTGCTCTTTTGAAGAGCACATCTGCTAGCTCGATTCACTTAATTTAGTCAGCAGTTCTTTTTAAACCCTTCTGGTTGATCACCATTAGAGTGTCTGAGCCCGGTGCCTGGAATTAGCATCCCTTTTGCTCTCTCTCAAGCAGGTTTTGTGCAGGGTTGGTGCATACGGTACCTCCTCCCCAGCTGAACCACAAACTGGAGCCTGGACAGCCCCATGTTCACAGTCCTACCGGTCCCAGGGGGGCAGGTTTCCAGGTCCTACATTATCTCTCCTGTCCAGTCTATGGAAATAAGCTCAATGCTTCCCATGACCACCAGATCAGATCTTAACCACTGAAACAAGTGACAGAAAACCCTAGTTTTTGTCCAGTCCTTTTTGTAGTAACTCCTGGGGTGCCTTACGAAAGGAATCAGAGTCAAAATACCCCCGTACACATGGGGACACAGGCATGGATAGAGGAAGGGACTCAGTTGTGCAGCACCTGAAGTATTTACAACCCTTTTCACCTCCTCCCTCCAGCCCCCTCCATTAAAAACAGTGCTGGGAGTTTTGCCAGCTAAAGGCACGTTATGTTATGTTATGTTATGTTATGTTATGTTATGTTTTATGTTGTATTATGTTGTATTATGTTGTATTATGCTATATTATGTTATATTATGTTATATTGTTATATGTTATGTTTTATGTTCTATTATATGTTATATGTTAGGTGACATTATCTATTCCTGAAGCAATGTGGGGATGAGACCCACAGTCCCACCAGCTCTGTGCACTGGATGCTTTGTGCATTGGTCCCCATTAAACTCTCCAAAAGGAGCAGAGTTCTCGCAGTCCCGTGCTCGGGTCAGAAGCCTGACCCCTATAATTTCTTCATCTCTAAGCAACTCAAGAACTAAGCCCGTGTGTGTCTAGAAGACAGCCAGGATTTGCAGAGCTAATTGTGTTTGACAATAATTCTTCCCGGTGAAGACATTAAGTTATGATCCTGTCTCTTAAATATTGGCAGAGAGGATGATCTGCTTAGCCGAAATGAAGTCCTTACTTGCTCATCCTGAGATCTCCCTGGACAACAGAGTCCTTCAGTAACAGAACTGGTCACTGATAAACCCTGTCTACAACAGAATTCCTGTTTCCTGTTTACCTAAATCTGATACACACACACCCCCCAAGGTCCTGACCAACGCCGGCATCCCCCCAGGGAGGTAAGTGGGGATCATAGCGAGCTTGCAATAGATACAGCGCTGGGATGGCGGTGGAGAACAGGGCTGGATGCCAGCCCCGTGTTATTAACAGATGACTACACGAGGAGCAAGGCTGATAGAAACACGCTGACAAAAACACAGGTCTACTGCCCGCGATGTGCGACTCAGGGAAAGGTTTTCTAACACAAGCGACCGACTCTGCTCTCGCCAGCACAGCCTCCCCCCACCCATCGCTGAGCACTGAGCTCCTGGGAGGAGCTGTTCCAACACCATCCAAGTCCTCGAAAAATACGACTACAAGCAAAGACGGCCCCAGACAAGCAGTAATTCAAATTAATTGGTGTCCATGAAATTTTTAAGCTGCTGGTCCGAGGAACTGGGCAGAGGCTCCTGTCCCCAGCTCCAGGAAGGGGTGACGGTGCTGGTGTGCCAGCAGGAGGGGCTGCTGGTTTGTGTCACCTACACTGAGAAGGGCAGGGATGGATGAAAACCCTTCTGATATAGTGAAGCTAGACTCGCCAATTTGCCTATTTTTTTACTATAGCTAGTTTTGATTTTGGCAGTAACAGACCTTGTACTCTGTAGCTTTCCTTTTGTGTGAATCCAGTGCCTGTGCAGTGGTTTGGAATAGCTGCATTTGAGTATCAGGGAAGGAGAGGGGCAGCAGAGCCGTGTGTCAGCCCTGGCTCTCATGGACCATTTACTGTTACTAAGACAAGTTGCTGAACTTGTGGGAAATGTGTTCTTGGTCAAAAGCTGGAGTCAAACCCAAAGAGTTATGGCTGGCACAAAGCACAGGAACCTGTATCAATCCCCTCTGAATTCACGAGACTGCACAGCACCAGTTCCTCCCAGCTACAAGCACGACGGCGAGAAGCTTGGCGGAGCAGGGTCCTGTGGGAGGCAGGCAGGCGGTCAGCAAAGGCATCACCAGAAATGATTCATTCTTTCTGGTCGCTTGGCTCGGGGATGGATTTTGGGGCAGAGGGGACTAAATGTTGGTTCTGGGGCAACTAAGAGAAAGAAACAGAGAGGGAAATGAAAGGGGCAAGAAGAGGATGGGGATGAAGGGCACTGTAAGGGGCTTTGTGCCATGAAGTTGGTGGCTGACATTTTCACTTCTACTCAGCATTTCTAAATACTCCAAGTCACTGAGCTCCTTGCGTTGAGGGGGCAGAATGAAGCGATGGAGAGTGGCTCCGGTATCCCTCAGCGAACATCCTGCTGACTGCGCAACACGGTGACATCCTTCAGAGCACAGACATAAAAGCGTTACTTTTAAAGCAGGCAGAAAAGAGCACGGAGGAAAACCACCCTAATTGTTCTTCTGTGAAATCTCTCCGGGAAGGCAGCCACGGCGACTGAAAGCAGCGCTGCGGATGCCAGTACCGAAGTTTTGCAGTAGGAAGGACCTACGGATTAATCAATCGTGCGGTTAGCACATTACCTAATATCTGAGCGAGCAAATCCCCACTGACGAGTGCCGTTCCAAAGCCTGCTAGAACACTGTGAACTGGTTTATTGTCCTATATGCTCTTAGCAAATGTTTCTCCTCTTGCTTGCCTCGGTGATCTGATGGCTGAACTCCCATGGCAGCTTTCTCCATAGTCCTCTGGAAACGTTCGTGCTGCCGCTCACCCGTCTGGGTTACACCTTTCGTCTTGCCTGCTATTGTGCTTGACTACCTAAAGTCCCCAAAAGACTCTTGGGAGGTACAGGGCACAAGAAGCAGTGGGATTTGGATACTGCAGTGAGCTGGGACCATTAAAAAGGCCCAGTGTGTAGGAGCAACAGAAGTGAGCGGTGTGTCACGACTGGGAAGGCTTTAAAGGTTCAGACAGGGTGGGCTACTTCTTGAGCAAATCAATGGGAACAGAGGGTTTTGAGCACTAAAAATGTGAATCCTCTGCTTTCTAAACAGCTTGTGGTTTGGTTTTTTTCTGTGTCTGAAACACAAAGGAAGCTGCTGCAGGCAGGCTGCTCTTTGCCACACTGGAGCCGGTTCTCTCCAGGGCAAAGGCAAAAAGGGATTTAAGAGGATCCCCAATGCTGTAATTTTTAAAAACGATTCCGAGCAATTAAAAAGCCATTTCATTCACCAAGTGACTAATGAAACGCCGTGCTCTGGATGAAATGGGGAGAGACAACTGAAGCAACCTGACTGTCTGATGAACCTGTTACAGCCTGCTCGCTATCCCTCAGCTGCTAACAGCAAACGCCATACGTCTGCACGTTACGTTGTCACACTCATTTTAGGGTGGCATTAACAGACAGGTATTTGCTGGGGAAAATGGCTCCACTGCAGATCAGATCTTCTGCCATCCCCCAGCAAGCCATTAATCCTGAAGGAGTGCCCAATGCCTCAGCGATTATTGCTTAATTACAAAATAAATGAAATACTTGGAAACGGGAGGTGCATTCTGCGCAGCGGCTCGGGTTGGCTCCCGTTCAACAAAGCACTTAGATGCCTTCAGCCGTTCACGACCAAACGAACGTATTAAAACGGCAAAGCCAAAGACGATTTTGCTGTCTGTCTCTGCTGACACGCACGGCCCCAGCGGTTGTGAAACGGCAGCTTTGGACAGAAGGGCAGGATCCCAGCCTGGGCTGAGCCCAGCAAGGAGCTGGTTTGCCTTTGTCACTCCTGACAAACACTGGACAAGCAGTTGTCCATCTGTCCCGAAAACCTCCTGGAGCACAGGCTGCAGTGTCCCCCATCCCGGCTCCTGTCCCAGACAAGTTATTCTGGTGCTTTCCCTCCAACCTAAGCCAGGTTCAGCCAATGTTCAACTCTTCCCTGCACCCTCTCTAACTGGGTCCTCCTCCTTTTCGAGGCACAGTGCCCCAGACGAGACCCAGTCCTCACTTCTCTGACCTGCCAAGATCATTTTAAGCTGTGAAGCTCATCCTCCACTGTGCTGAAGTGCCTCTCCCAGCTTCACATCAATTCTAGGTTTAATTATGTATCTTCATCCATTTTTCAATGATGAAAACTTTGAGGGCAATCAACACAGACCCTGCAGGGTCCTGGTGGACAGAGTCCTCTGTGCTGACCATGAGCCACTGTATTCTTTGGGAATGAGTTGTGCCACTCATCCATTCCTGTGTAAGATGTGAAGCAGTTTAACCTAGACTGCTTTTCCAGGTCATTGTAGGAAAGTCAAGTGGGCCCATGTCAAACCCTGCCCAAAATCCAGATATGGCACCACCTATTTATTCCTCTCCTACTTCCGCTGAAAAATCAGATAGGATTAGTTTACCTTGCCTCATTTTTGTTTAATCCATGCTGAATGTCACCCTTTTTATCTCCTAGGTGCTTGCAAATTGTTTGATTGATGGTTCAGTTCTCTTGAAAGCTTCTAGAAGTTGACTGGTCTATAATTCTTACTCCTCTTTTCTCGCTCTATATTTAGAGAGACACCGTGTTTACATTTTTTCCTGTTTTCTGGTGCCTCACCTGCCCTCCAAGAGCTCTCAAGGAGAACTGTTTGCATTTCTGAGATGGCACCAGCAGAGCCTTTGACTACGTAGCGAGAAGTTCCTTAAGCACAGCTGGTCTGAAGCCATTTCATCTTACAAAACTTGCCTTTCTTGTGCCAGGAGAGAGATACGGCAGCGCTGAGCCGGTGTGGACACCCCTGGTCCCCTCTTCCTTCCAGCGCTCGGTGTCCTCCATCCCTTTCGCAGCTTTCCATGCAGCCCCTCCTTTCCTGACTGACACAGCCCCACCTTCTGCACTCTGTCATCCCTCCAAAACCTTGAGCCAACGCCTCTGAAATGTTCTCTGCTAAATTCAGGGAACTTTGTGTGGCTTCAAGCTGTCTGCATCACTGTAAAAGATGTATGTGGAGACTTCCAGTGGCCTACCAGAGAAATAAATCCCATGCTGTTTCTGCTTTACCTCAGGTGATTTACCTTCAATCAGCACGATGCTTCCAGCTGAAGGAAGTTTTCCCGTATCCATGCTCATCCCGACAATGACAGCGATTTGCTTGAATGAAACCAGTGATGCTTCCAGCTGAAGGAAGTTTTCCCATATCCATGCACATCCCAACAATGACAGCGATTTGCTTGAATGAAACCAGGCAAGAAACCACCAGGAGATCATTACACTCAAAGCGTACCACAAGAAAACAACTTGCTAATGAATGGTCCGGTCCTCCCTCCTCACCTTCCCGTGATTTCACGTGAAGAATTTTGGAAGGAACACCCACACAGATCTGGTTTTGCTCTGCAAACTTTTCTGATTTTATTTTTCTCCCTTCTTCCCCTCTTTTTCTTTCAAAAACCAGTCTTCTCTGCTTCAGACCAGAATCAAGCAGGTTATTCTGGTGGGGCTGGGCAGAGCTTGAGTCAAAGGAAGAAAAAAACCCTAATTTTGAAGAAAACTCTGCGAGCTTTGTTTGCAAATAGGGGAAAATAATAATGCCAGGATCTAACTTTGAGATGTAGGGAAGGGAAGGGGTTGATAAACCGTTAATGGAAAATCCTCTGCTAGAGGTAATCAAGCTCTTTCAAATTTATTTTTATCTTGATATGAGGTTAAAAAGTTTGTTTACATGGGAGTTATGAAGCTAAATTCCAGTGATTCTCTTCTCGCTCATTTAATAGCCTGAAATGCGATTAAAAACTCCTGGATTATGTTAGACTAAATCAACGCAGATGCCCATGACCTTGTGTTGGGAGACTGCAAAGGCTCAGTTCAGACCTCCGTGACAGGGTGCAAATCTCTCAAAAACTCCCATTCTCCTTCCCCCCGGCTGTGCCTGAACGACACGCTGCACGTCCCACTCCCGCAAGAATTCCTCCCGAGATGGAGACGACGATGACTGTTTCATTTCTGGAAATGAAAACCAGCTTCCTTTGGCGGGGTCGACTGAAAAACGGCAAACGGAGCTCATTTGAAAAAGGCGAATTTATTCAACCTGGATTCTTAACTCCAGTCCAAGAAGCACTGACAGAGCCCTGTGACAGACTACCAGCTGGGGGAAATCTTGCTGGAGGAAATACCTTTGGGTCACTCAAACCTGAATTGTTACCACCAAAGTATTTCTTGCATGCAAAGACGTTATTCCAGCTGACCAGCTGGTTCGTGTTAACAAATAAGCAAATCCATCAGGCGATTGAATTGCTGCCAAAATCTATGGGCCTGGAAACGGTCGAGCTTATTCAAATCAATTGCAAAAGTTTCACGGACCTGTACAGGGCGGAAACGTTCTTGCTCTTCCACGGCAGCTAAAGTTGTGTCCAACGTAACGTAACACAATGTAAGTAACGCCTGATGCCTTCATGAGGTCTGGTTAAAGCCAGGCAAGTGCTTCTGCACTTTAACTGCTGGCCGAAAAGCTCAAAAATGATGTTATGAGAAACTTCCTTGTGAATATTCGGCATGGATGTTGTTACCATCTTATTTTTTGCCTGTAAATGAGCATCTATTGAGCTAACGACGGTGAGCTTCTAGCCATGCAAGGACAAGACACTGCACCTTCCTGCAAAGCTTCCATTCAGGTTGTTTTCGGGTGCGGTAAAGTTATGCAGACTTCTCTTCATTTCCAGTTTAATACAGACCAAAAGCAGAAACAAGTGCACTAAAGAAAACCCCCAGTGGGGTGCTGCGTCCCTGCAGTCCTCTGGCTTTTCAGAAGCAGCTCTTGTCTTTTTTTGTTGTTTTTAATTATTACGACTTTTTAATTGAGTTCTACATCGATGCTTAATTTTGGCTGCGGGCTGTCTTGAGGGGTGATCCCCACTTCAGTCACACACTGTGGCTCAGAGACGATTTCCTGGAGTGCAAGCCCAGGTCCCTGCCGTGTGTCCTTCCTCAGACTTGGGGGGGTCTGGGTTGGTTTTCGTACCCCGCATTTGGGATGCACCAATGACCCTTCCCACCTCTGCTCTGACGACTGCTTCAGTATTTACATTTTCCAACAGGAAGCAGTGCAGTGAAATGCTCCGTTGTCAAGCGTGTGCATGAAACGTGTTTAAGAGCATAGAGAGTGTCTGCTGCATCCTGCAAGTAATTAATTACTGTTGATAAATGAAAGGCACCACTACTGATGTTTCATAAGAAGGCAAGGCTAAGCAGGCAGAGCAGATCCAGCTACTCCAGCCAAACCCCACAGGGATGCAGTCATCCTTTGAAATGTAACAACAAAAAGGCAGGAAAATGAAGCATCCTGGTGCTTAACCATAAGAATAAATACTACCCATACCAAGCCCAACGGTGCACAGAGTCACAGCAGTGGTTTCACCCACCCGAGGCACCCTAACCATGTTTTTTCCCTGCAGAGACCATGGGTCACTGGGCCCCAGAGCAGTTCCAGTTCCTGGCCACACCACCCTGCTCCCAAGTGCTGCTGCCAGTATAAATGAGCCCCTGGTTTACTGGGAGCCACTGGTTCCTGTGACGGTCAGGCTGGAGGAGGTGCGCTGATTCACCCACGCTGAGGACCTGATCCCCAGAGCACCACTGCAGGGACTGGGTGCCTGGTTCGGTACCGAAACCAACCCTCAGACCCTTTCCCTACAGCACGGGCATAGGGGAAGGAGGTATAGGGGTGCAATCGGGGAAAGAAAATCCATCACGCTTGCTGATGCAGAAGCAATACCACAGAACCTCTTTCTTGCTGCCCCAAATCAGCTTCTTACGCTCCCAAAAACCAAATGTGCGCAGATGGGAAGCAAAAGGTGCAAGCAGGGGTGCAGGCAGAGGCTGCCCCAGACCCCCGTGTCCTGCACCAAGCTGGCAGCGGTGCGGACTTGGGTTTTATGCAATGTCAGGCCACTGGCATAGTTTGGTTTTACTGAAATTTGCAGTTGTGTAACTCTGATAATGTGCCCTCTCCCGGGGCCTTTAATATGAAGATCAAATATTGAATACCCTACATGCACCTAATTAGCTTTAATACGCATCCTGCTCGGCTCAGTAAGAACAGCAAAGAAAGACAGTCAAAAACAATTAGATCAGGCTTCTTTTCGATTAAAAGAAGACAGCTGGACTACACAGATTCCTGCAGCAGCATTTGCATTAGATGAGATTGCATTTTTTCTGTGGAAAAAGCCTGGGAGCCAAAAGGGTTTCAAATAGCACCAGTGGAGGCTGACAGCTGCATTCTCCTTCTTCTTCTTACGCATTCCCAAATAGTAATTCGGCGAAGGAGAAAGGGTTCCTGCTCCTGACTTATCTTCCAATCCCATGCAGCGTGCTACAGTCAAGTCTGCTTTGTCCACGCTCTGCCTGAAACCACTGAGATCCCCTGGGAACAAAAAAATCCACTGGGCCGGTGATGACCCACATGAGAGAATTCTCATTAATTCCTCAGTCATGTTACGTAAGGTCATTTTGTTGAATTAAAATTATTGGGATTAATCCTCTTAAATGTTCTCTTAGATGCAAGGGAGATCCAACTGCAGCTGGATCATCCCACAGCTGGTTCTAGAAAGTCAAACCAGTGTTTTAAAGCCCCGTAATGGTTTTGTTAAATTCATCCCCTGAACAAGGACACAAAGCAGCTTTTTATGGCTTTTTTAGATCACTTACAACTTCTGTAAGCTGTCATTAACTATCATCAAAGCCTGAAAAATGAGGCAAACGGGTTCAATGTCAGTTTTACTGCCCAAACCTAAATAATATTTTTGGTTTCCCATCTGCCTCATCTGGAGTGTTTTGATAGCTGGAAGGTGACTTTGCCTTTCAAAACCTTTGCAGATGTCGTTCCCCATAACCCAATGCTCTGCGGACAACAGAGGAAACAAGGGACGCACGCAGCCTCTTCAGCTCACAATCACAAACCACCACCAAATCCCACGGTAAGAACAGAGCAGCCTCAAGTATTTTACCCAGATAAGGTGAGTGCACAACTCTCTCAGTGTGTCAAAACAAGGCTTTGGGAGGACGTACCCGGTTCTTAGCCCTCAGGTGGCAAATTCGGCTTCCAAACCTCCCATCCAACTGCAATCCACTGGGATTCGGTTACTTCCCGTGTCTGGAGCTGTTCTCTGCACAGCTGACACATTTTTCTGTGTGTCCTAGCTGTACCGGCGCTCATTAGGAATCCTGTGCTGTCATGAAAACACTCAGCTAAAATAAAAAGAGGCTTTAAAGCAGCTTTGTGTTTTTGGGATATCAAATCTAGCAGCAACTGTCTTTCTGAAGCAATAATTGAAGTGTTTGATTAGCTCTGGTAGCAGATGGGGGTTTTTTTCAGTACTTTTGATGTTTTAACATGCTAAGCTGAGAAGGAAGCAATTCTGGAAAGAGCGATTATGCCATTCCTCGTATCCTGTCCATCTTCCCTGACATGATTACAGCTCAGGGACTCCATCTCCGAGCAGCGCGCTTGCCACAAGCCCCCAGCTGTGCTGCCAAGCTGACATTAGCCTCCACTAATCTCAGCTCAGAGATCTTGGAGTCACGGTGTTCCCAGCTCTGCGATGTGCTGCCTTGCCATCGGAGGATATAACCAAGCACCACACCCCACAGATCACACTGCGAGGAGAGTATCTGGCTGCTGGGAGAAAAACCCAACAACCCCAAAGACCTTCCAATGCTGGAAAATTCTGCAGTCAAAATGGGGAGGTTTGGTGTAGATGTGCAGTGGGGCTGTGAATTTTCTGCTGTCTCTACTTACTGAAACCTCACAGAAGAGTCTGCCTATGGCTGAAACACAGCTCAGATGGAGCAGAGGTAGAGACCCCTCCAAGCAGGAGGTGGTCAGATCTTGCTTTGGGCGCCCGTGCTCAGTAACACCAGGCCACGGGGCTGAACTTTGCAGCCCTGGTGTCTGGTCAGGTCTGCTCGCTGCGTTGTGGCTTTCCAAGCTGAGGAGTTCGAGTTGAAACGTGGCAGATACGGTATTTTAGGATTCCGCCCACACTGTTAATAAGGTTTCGCAGCAGGAAGGAGGTATGTTGCACTTGTGATTAATTACATGCATTTGGAGATATTTAAATCATAACTTGTACGCTTGTACTCAGAGAGCAGGTTATCTGAAAGGAAGACAAATGCACAGCTTTTCCCTGACACCTGCCACAAGGATTCAGACAAATAACATTAACCCTTCAGGGATTCTCAAATGTAGCTGATGTTTAGAAAATACCAGCAGGGAACAAGACCTTGACTGGTCTAACTTGGCACATATACTCAGAGAAAGGTACCTCATCTACAGAGGAGAAGGCTCAGCTCCAGGTCTCCCAGCTACCATTGCCCTGAGAAGGTTGAAGGAACAACTTTTGACCAGCATTTCCCCAAGCTTTTCAGCCAAGCTATTCCAACATTATAAATTCCAAAGGATTTGAAGACCTCAGGCATCCTCGGTGTCTTGTGGCATTTCCTGGCATGGAGGATGCCAAGGGCTCTGCTCTGGGATCCTGCAGTGTGTTTCTCTGTGCCCCCGTCTCTTTGAACTGGGACAGCTGGTCGGTGCGTCCCCGTGAGGCTGCTGGGGCACTGGGTGGAACTGGGAGGCAGTGTGCTGCCAAATATTCCCACGCCTTTACTGAGTAGTGGAAGAGTACAAACATATGCCACAATGAATAAACCCACTGCCAAAAGATCATAAATCATTATTTGTCCTTGTACTGCAGGCGTGAGCTGGGGCTTCGTAACCAGATCCAGGAACCGTCCCGTGATCTCTTGGTGGCAGCAGGACAGAGAGAGGTGGCTCCAACCGGGACAGTTCCTATAAAATCAGTGGACCAAGGAGTGGCCACTGGCAGAAAAGAGAGGAGCTCCTCTGCGTCCCTGGGTGACTCAGCCAGCCTGAGGGGATCCTTGGGGTGCCCCTGTCCCCCAGGCACACCGAGGGCTAGAGGCAGCCTCGCTGGATGAGGCACAGGTCCACACACTTTCCTAGAGCTTTGTGTCAGTCTTTGGCATGGCAGCTCCTGCCAGCGGAGAAGGGAGTGATCAGGAATCGAGTGTCTGGGGTATCCTGGCCAGACTCTCTCCTGCAGCTGAAAGCCTGGCTTAGAGCCAGCCTGGCACTTAAGCTCTCCTTGCCAGGCCCATATTGTGTTAATGGGAGCCCCAGGAGCGCTGCATTACCAAGAAACAACGGGGAGGCTGCTGGGAAGCGAGGCTCTTGGGACAGCCCTCAGAGCACATCTGGCATCTCTTCCCCATCCTCTTCTGGCCACCAGACTCCAGCTGAAGAAGCAGGAGCGATGGGGCAAGCAAGCTGGGTGTATGGGCTAGTTCTGGTTCAGCCACCACCTGCTTTCTAGGTAGACATGATAACCGAGAGCAGAACTGCAGTTAAATGGATGCGTAAATGTGTTTGCCCATTATGCTGTGACAAATATCTCAGCAAATGAGTATGTTCCTCCTCCTCCTTTCATCAGTCTTTGTCATCCCCCATGTCTTCGTCTTCAATTGACAAATTCCTTATTGATTTAATTTGCAAATGCTGATAAGTCTTTCCCAAGAGTATCTGAGAAGAAGACGCATCGCAGTTCAACACAACTGCCTGAACCGCATCATTAAGCAAGATTTGGTAAATCTACGTTGTAATAAATATACTCCACATCTGATCGTCAGAGTTTAAGCTTATCTCTAATATTATTTAACTGTCCCTGGTGTAAAACATTCCTGCCTTCTGGAGAGGTCTGATTGGATTCATAGAGGCTGAGCATTAATTAATGTAGACTACTTTAACTCTCTGCTCCCACCCACATAGTGGGTGCACTGCTGCCATTTGGATGATGCACTGTTTTGATGGGGTACACTTCTGTTTTTCCAGGAAGTTATCTACAAAAGTTTGGACATTTCATTCGTTTCTCAAAGCTTCTGAGGTTTCCAAAGAGCGCAGACCTTCCCCTTCTCTCTGGCCCAGCTCCCCTCCCTTCAGCTGCAGCCCCATGAACAAGAACAGCCCCAGCATTGCTACCCTGAGGTCTGGGGAAGGGAGCTGCTGGGAGCATCTCTGCCCTTTGGGGGATGTTGGTGGGAAGAAAACAAATACAACGAAGATCTGAACTTGGGAAACACAGGTAAAGGAGTGCTTAATTAGCATTTAATAGCACTGCCAGCATCCCCTTTAAACAATGATGATTACAGCTTACTAATATCTATATAATGGATTTACAACCTATGGGATACGGGGAGATCTGTGATAAAAAGCAGCACCTAATCTATAAGCAGAGGCAATAGTGCTGAGTAACCTAAGGCAAACAAGTGGCTCATTAACCAATCAATTGATAAAGTTAAATGGAGTAACTCACGCTAAATGCTGCTGGGCTGTCCTGGCAGGGTGCAGGCAGGGCTGGGGAAGGCAGACTGGGAGCACCAGTCCATCCCTGCTTGGGCTGGACTGCCTCTGCTTGGGAACCAGAGTGGAGAGCTGGAACTCACATCATCCCAGCTAATGCCAAAACAAGAGCTTGGGAAAGGGGCAGGGGAATGGGGAAGACTGGAAGGGATCCCCTGGGAAAAACATTGTGCAAGCACCTCCAAGGACCGGGGACAGCTGGGGCCCAGCTGCTCTCTGTCCTGGCCTCTTGGGGACTCCTACGGGTGGCACAAGCTGAAACCACTTCAACTCGCCCTCCAGGGACCAAGCCACATGGCAAGCGAAGTCTCGAAGGTGCAGGCTGTGACATCCCAAGGGATCCCTATCCCACACCTCATACCCTGGAGCCTGAGCCACGTGGGACCTCAGCGTGGAGGTGCTGTCCTTTTTAGGGGGGCAGACAGCAAACCCATCTGTCCACACACCTCCAGGCCAGCCAGGAGCACCTCTCGCAGGCAGGACGAGTTCTCCAGTCGGTCTCCGCATTAAACCACCGCAGCCCAACCGAGCTCTTGGCCTGGGGGTGCTGTGGCTGCAGCAGCTCCTGTCAAGAAAGGCACGGCAGCCCCAAAGCCATCAGGATTTCACCCTCTGAAGGGGGGACCATGGCTTTGGAGCCCCAGTTTGCCACCACCAATCCTGGGAACCAGACCCGGTCACGGGGCTGCTGCATCTGGCTGATGGAAGTGAGATGTCTATGGTTGTACTTCACTGACACCTCTCAGGGACCCCTCAAACACTCAGAACAGCAGGGCATGATGCAAGATTGTTCTGCCCTCTTCATTCCTAAATCCTCCTTTTAAAGCTCCCGGACAATGAGGCTTTCACCTCTTCTCCAGGAATAACAATCCACAGTGTAACACATTTCATCATTAGAAATATTTCCTGCTGTCCAGTCAAAATTTATCTATCGACGAGCTCAAACACAGCTTCCATAATGTCATTCACACAGTTATTTTTAGTGCCGGCGTTGCCAGCAGAAATAACAGGCCTGATGTATTCCCCCCCTCCGCTGCCCTTAGAAATGATGCTTCTGAAATTATAGATGTGAGCACTAACTGAGTGCCAGGAATGCTACAAACCATTTGCTCTGCTGTGCAATCTGGTAGCAAACCGAGGCACTCCCACCCCACTGGCGTGTGCAGTTATGCCACTGTCCACTCAAAGCAGGCACGAATCCACTGCCAGGATTATTTGTGGCCACGGCCGCTGTTTGTTGCTAGAAACTCTCCCTGGCAAGGAAACGTTTCACATTTTTTACCCAAAAAAGAGCATTAATCTTAAAGAACTTCCCCTCCTCTTGGGTTTTTATTTTTGTGGTTCTTCAGGCATAATAAGGAGTCCTTCGATTCTTTTGGTTTCTGTGGTGGGGCGATGGACTGGTGCCCACAGTTCCTCGACTCTCCAGACCATCTCCCAGTCCCATACTGGTCCAGTCCAGGATGGCTTCCTTGCCAAAGTCATGCAAGCAACTGTGCAGAGCTAAGGCTAAACTGTGACACAGCTACAGAGCAACAAAAGGAAAGAAAAGCTTTCTGTTCTCCAGGCGTTTAAACAAATAAGATAAACAGCATTTGCCAGCCCAGGAAGATTATGTGTGGCTTTTGTCTCCCCTGTTTTGGTTTCCTGTGCTAAGCACTCACTCACCCATTCATAGTCACTAATGCCCAAGGCTCAGAGTTGCACTCCCTTGTGTTGATTTCCATGTGTACTTTAGGGTTTCTTTACATACCCAAATCCTCATTATCACTCTAAACCACGGTAAATTACAGGAGCAGTGGGCTGATAAAGTCCTCCCAATTCAAAGCAATAGTGAGTCTATTACCACTGAAAGCACTGGTCTCCAGCTGTAGAAGCATGCAAGAAGTGAGTGGGAGAAATGAAAAGAACCTGGCTGTTTAAATAGCCAGGGCAGAAGGATGTGTCAGTAGTAGCAGAAGCGGCACAGCTGAATGGGTGCATGAGCAGGAGGCAAGGCAGACAGCCTCAGACCCTTCAGTCCAGACAGCCTCATCCCAGAGGGTTATTTCCACCTCAAAACAAACGTAATTTCCTGATCATCCAACTCGGATCTCTCTTGCCCCCCACTAATACCCTCCTATCTCAACAGACATCTTTCTGGCTTATTTTCCTTTCAGCTGCCCCACATTTCATTATTTCACTCTCCTTTCCTTGAAGCACGAATATGAATGTCAGTCATTCACGAATATGAATGTCAGTCTTGGCTCATGAAGTGTTGCCCCTCACCACTCCACTCCCTCCAGTCGCTGCCTTGGGCAGTTTGGATCCTTCCTTCCCTCCGTTTGTCCATCCAGGAACTCACACTTCCATAAAACCTTGCAAACCTGCGGCGGCAGAGGGAGTAACGTCCCAGGAAAGCAAACACGTCCAAGTTCAAATGACGACAGTTGGGAGGGTTGTGGGTGAAAACGGTGAGCACAGGGCCTCGAGCACCCCGAGGTACCTGGTTCACGGTGGAAAGACACAACGTGCTCGACGCCAAGTACTTACAACCCTCATTTCCTGGCCCCTGTACAACAAGCCGGCAGCAAAGGGAACATTAAGGGCTGGATAGAAACTCTACTGAAATCTGTGACGGTTTCTATTTTCTTCCCAAAGAGCTGGATCGGGCCTTGGGAATGCATTTGTTTGTTTTTCCCTTGTCATCGGCCTGCCTTTGGCTGAGAGCTGTAATCCATTCAGGGAGGACCTGTTTATCTGTCAGAATAGCAGCATCGCTGTGGAGAGGTAAGAGTGGGAGTGTGCTTCAGGCAAAAAAATGCAGATTATAGCCCTGCTAGTAATGAATCCAGCACAGAAAGAAAGAAACGCAGATTGTTCTAATTTTCTGAATAGATTTAATTCCATTTTGTTCCCTGCGAGTCCCTTCGCTGACAATTGTCTGAGTGGGGGGAGGAAAAAAGGGTTGCAAGCAAAACACTCGTCCATGAAGGATGTTATTAAAATGTCCTACTTGAACACTGGCGCTCTGCAGACCAGAGTTGCAGAATGTAAGCATCCTCTCTCCCTTAGACGAGCTTTGTCTAAATGCAGAATGTTTGACAATTATTTTCCAAAAGCTCAATTGCTGTCATCCGAATTAGAGCTGGCTTGACTTGTCCTGCCTGATTTAGCACCCACTTGAGCAGGGCGGGCTCAGAACTTCGACAAGGACTTGAGGGCTGTTGGATTTGCAACAGAAAATGCTCAGGAAAACAACAGGAGGAGGGAACAGATGGGGAATATACAGGAAATGGCCAGAGGAATGAGAAAGACTTGTGGTGAGTAAAAACCCACTGAAGAAACATGGGGGCAGAAGTCTCTGACTGGGTGAACTTCCATCATGTGGGTTCAGAGCACTCAAGCTCACCCACACCTGCACACAGACCTGGTTCCATGGGTTTGCTGAACCTGGCAGAGAATTTGGCTGCAGGTCTGCATGTCGCTCAAGTTCTAGCAGAGATCTTGGCCCTGCCATCCTCCTATAAACTTCTTTAATGGTCTGGGCAACAAGTCCTGTCCTTATGCAAGCACTGCAAACAGGATGAGTATCCTGTGAGACAGGAAAATGTGGATTCTTGTGGCCAGCTGTGGGGTTTGGGGTTTTGTTCCTTGCTGAGGACCATCACTTGCTGGTCATGGTGTGAGCAGCAGCGCTGTCCCCAGAAGACACAGTCCCTTCCTCTAAACTCTGACTATGTGACTGTGCTATTATTGGTACATTCAATGCTGAATGGCCAAAGGAAAACACTGCACTGGCTCTTGCTCTTTCCAGCTACAGCAAGGACAGCAGGCACAAAGGCAAACACAGCCTCTCCTGCGCACGTGACAGTCGCTCGCCACCAAAACGCCTCATCCCTCCTGACAGGTCTTGTCCTAAAACAATGTCTTAAAGTGCACAGCTGGGCTGCATTTTCCATATCCAGCTGAAACTGCCAGAGGAACAGAAAAAGCCCTGCTAGCAGAAAAGATGCCTCTTAGTTTGGAGAGAAAAGCCCTTCCCGGCAGGCTGGAACCAGCAGGCACGCTTTGCCATCCTCCCCTCGAGTGGATGTGCAGCTGCAGCATCTTAAAGCAGGGTACGCCTGGGGAAGGGCGTCTGCTCGGCTCCCTGCGTGTGCAGAGCAGTGGACAAAGGGTATTTTACAGCTCCTCACCAGTGTTTTTGAGCCATATCTTCTTCTGAGTTGTACTCTTCTTACGCTACTACCCCAAACGTGAATGGGAATACTGAACGGCACTGGGAGCAGGACCAGATCATGTCAGGGAAAACATCCCCTCAGTTTGAAAGCCAACAAAAACAACGTGGGCACTGAGCAGCCCACTGCACGCTCGCTCTCTGCTCAACACTGTGTCGTACATGGTGCTGTTTATAAGGCTGCTTGTTAATTTTTGATGGCATCCCTCATTGCTAAGTTTAGGTACAGCAACATTCACTTCTGTAATCCCTCTGTTTTCCTAAGCCAGTGCTCTTGCTTTTTCCCTCCTGTACGGAGAGCTTCAGAGGTAAAGAACAAAAGAAAAGATAAAATTCCTTTCTCCATGAAAGCAAAAGGTGCATCTCCCCGTTTGCACTGTACTAATTGCTTCAGAGCTGTTTTGCATAAACAAGTCATCCCTTATAAATGAATGAGGGCACTTCAAACACAGCAGCCTCTAATGCTGCCACCGCAAAAGTCTTTTTTGGTTTGTGTCCCTGGGGAGGGAGCAGGGGGAAAGAAAAAAATCCCAAACAGACCAGCACCAAACCAGCTCCCCTCACCCCAACCCTGACGATCCCTGGCTTCTTTCCAGCCTGAAAGAGCAGTGAGCACAAAACCCTCGCTGAGCACGCTGCCTCCCATCCCGCACCGCTCCAGCCAAGGATGTGTTGACACAAAGTGCTGTAAAAAGACAGACTACAGCGAAGCTGAAATGCTATCGTCTTGGCTGGGTGTCAAAGTGCTGCTCGGAGCTCGGTTGCCGCAAGGGCAGGCAGTGCGGGGCGCTGGGCTGAAGGGACAGTGCTGAGCCTCCACAGTTGGGCTGGGACCACAGAGGCCAAGTCCTGGGCCTCCTCCCAGGGGATGGTCCCCTTCCTTGTCCCCCCCAATGTCCCACGGGAAGCCTGTGGTGGCCTTGGTGAGCGACAGCGGAGCTGAACGGCCAGGAGCTGCACGGAGAATGGGGAGAGAAGTGCTGCACAAATTAGTGTTGTTAACTAGCACACAAATGAGCCCAGTTAACCAGCACACCAATGAGCCCAGTTAACCAGCACACCAATGAGCACTGTTAAACAGCACACCAATGAGCCCAGTTAACCAGCACACAAATGAGCCCGGTTAACCAGCACACAAATGAGCCCAGTTAACCAGCACACAAATGCCCAGTTAACCAGCACACAAATGAGCCCAGTTAACCAGCACACCAATGAGCACTGTTAACCAGCACACAAATGAGCCCGGTTAACCAGCACACCAATGAGCCCAGTTAACTAGCACACAAATGAGCCCAGTTAACCAGCACACAAATGAGCCCGGTTAACCAGCACACAAATAAACTCAGTTAACCAGCACACAAATGAGCCCAGTTAACCAGCACACAAATACCCAGTTAACCAGCACACCAATGAGCCCGGTTAACCAGCACACAAATACCCAGTTAACCAGCACACAAATACCCAGTTAACCAGCACACAAATACCCAGTTAACCAGCACACGTTCCTTACAGGCACGTCACAGGGAAATCCCGGCCGGCATGTCTAAGCTTTATCCATCTTGCAATGGTTTCCACCCTTGCTGTTGTTTACAAGCTTAACAAACTGAAGACTGTTTGGAAGAGATCACTCCTTAATCTGGCTTGTGCTAAGACCAATAGGAGAGGAAAGCAAGGTCATACACATCCGAGGTCAGAAACATCTTTGTTTATCTTCCTTAAGCTGTTCTACATTTTAACTCCTTGGAGATCTATTAAAATAATCAAGATTTGAATTTGGTGGTGACTGCGACTGGTGGGAAAACCCTGGCACTCTGTTTTCAATTAATTGTTCTTGGTGGGGTTTAAATTTCATCCCTTTTGGTTCCTTTGTGCAGGTCCAAGTCACGGGACCAGACGTGCAGCAAAGCCCCAGACGAGCATCTCCTGCAAAGCGACTGAAGTCACTAATTACACATCCCTACCAGGTCAAAGTGAAACGCAGTTCTCTAAATATCTGCTTGGGGAACGTGAATCCAGCAAGCGAGGCAGACAGCTGAGCGTAAGGCTGGTTTTTTTGAAGCTGAGTTTATGGTTGGCTAAAAATATGGCCTATCCCTTTCAAGGGTTATTTTGCGTACTGCGTTGACAAGAATAAAGCTATAAGTAACGGAGCACGCTGAGTATTTGAGGCTGGTGTTTGTCTGTCAGTCACTCATCCCCCAAAACAGCCTTGTCAACATTTGGAAGGCAAGTGGGATGCACGCTCCAGCTCCTTCCCAGGAAGAGGATAACGGAGCTGGAAGAGCCGCGAGAAGCCGCGGGTAAAAAAAACCAGGGAGGACGAAAGAAGAGGGGAAAAAACTGTAATAAAGAAAAATATTAGCAACCCCAAAATGTCTAGGGAAATGCAAGGTAGGTTTTGGAGGATGAAAATAGTCAAGTATAGGGAAAAACCAAACAAAAAAACTGCTTACAGAAAAGACGACAACTGAGGAAGTAATAGAAGACGAGACAATGAGTAGAGATTACACAGGGGAAGAGGAGGAGTGACCACAGGAAAATACAACAACCGGCTTTCCCTGGTGCAGATCAAGAGCTGCGTTGGCACAGGTGAACCCGCAGGACGTCGGCTGGCCCTGCGCAGCGAGTGACACCCAGCACAAGGTGGGCCAGCCTGTCCACCAGCCGGACACCAGGATCACCTCTGTGGCTGGGGCGCTCCGGGGCTTAGCTCTTATTTGTCACATCTAAAAAAGCAAAGGCCCCCAGCTGTGGAAGCTGTGCTGTGCAGGGGACTCCCCTTAAAGCCAGGAATGTCTCTACGTAAAGTGCTTTCCTTAGAAAAAAGAGCTCTGTGCCTTAGGCAACCCAGAAACACAGGGCCCGGTGGGTGCCTCCCACACCAGCCCCTGCAGGCTGCTCTCTAACATTCTGTGATGCTGTGATTCTCTCTTCTGCCAGGTAGAAGAGGTGGTCACAAGGAAATTGGTTTCCTGCTTATGCTTCTCCTTATCTCTCCCTGTCAGCACAGAAACCTCTGCAGTCTGCACTATCTCTACCAGCTTTTTGTGTCCCTTCTCTGCACCTCTAACCGATCCTGTAGCAAGAGCACCTTGTCTCCTCGCCTCTCCCTCAGCTCTTCAGGACTAAGCTTTTAGTGTCACCATTTCTTTTCCAGACATCCTTGGTGCTCCCTATACCTGAGGAGTGTTCTGCTGTTTAACAGCATGTTAAACCAGACTGGATTTTATCAGAGCTGCGTGGAAAGGGGAGCAGGAACCGGGCAGGGGCTGCTCGTTGCACCCATGGCCTGGTGGAAATTGCCTGTTGGCTTGGTCTCTGCTCCCACCACCAGTTCCAGCCTCTCCCTTACATCTCCACCATCAAGTGAAAGATCTGCAGAGCCAAGTGATATTCAGTGCTTAGCGCAGCAATTTCTGCTGTGACTAATCCTGCAGTTAAACACCTTTTCCTAGAGATCCCATTGCTCCCTCTGCCTGAATCAGTGGCAGAAGAAGGCTGACTGAGCCCATGTAAGCTCGGGCAAGGAGATACAATACAGCACAGACAGCCCTGGTGGTGCGGATCCTCTCACATGGGCTGTGCTGGGAGGAATGGGCTCAGTGAAGGATGCCAGGAAGTACCTGTGGTCTGCAGAATCGGGGCAATAACCTGGTAGGACAGGAAAACCCTGAGATGCACAGTGGTGCCTTCAGCTGATGGAAATGATTAACTGAGGGAGTTGGAGCAAGGGGGTTTTGCCATTCGGGTATCGCTTGTGACAACGAAATGCATGCAGGCAAATTGTTGCTTTCCAGGCATAACCTGGGGGACGAGGAGTAACTTTACTCAGGCTCAATTTCAACCTTGATCCATGAAGTTGGCCTAAACAGGTTAAGAGCTGAGTCACTTAGAGCTATCTTCACAAGGAGCTCATCAATTTGAGTAAACTACTGGCCCCAGGCTATAGCGTGTGTCTGTAATCGCTTTCACCCTCCAAAGCAGCGCTGCTGAGGTCAGTGGAGCTCCGTGGATTTACATCAGTAATAGCGAGAGAAGGGGAAATAATCTCAGTGCACAAAACCAGCTCTGGTCCTGCTCCTG
>NW_010171364.1:107606-123943 GCF_000695765.1 Mesitornis unicolor
ACGTAGCCAGGGATGTGGCCAACCCAGCCTGAAACCCACAGCAAGCACATGGCTCAGAAAAAACAGCGGTCCACTCGTGGACCTTAAATGCACATCAGCCGACAGACTGTAAATACTGCTCACAGCAGGTTTACAAGGTGGAAACCCTTCTGAGACCTTTTACTGTGGGAAACCGGGGTAAATATGTCAATGATATGAACAAATTCTAAATATTTAGGCATTTAAATAAATAAAGCTTTTACAGATTTTCAGAATCTATTATTCATGGTGCGCTGGGGGTTGTCCAGACTGTGCACCAAGGCACATAACCATTTTAAGAGGCAGGACATTACTTTCAGGCTCGGGACGTTGAATCAGTTTGTGTGCTGAGTCCAGGCTTTTGTACCACTGGACAGATGATCCTCAATTACTTCCCTACCAAAGGAGCCACGATTTGCTGGGTATTGTGGCCGGATGACAAGTAACAGGGCTGGAATGAGATTATTTTCTTTTCCAGACACATAGAGCAAGAGGGGGGATCTCTGATAGCCAGGAACACGCCACAGGATACAACGTGTCCCTGGGAAGTGGCTCAGCCCATGGTAGAAACAGGCAGCCATGCCAATTCATTCATTGCAAGTGAAATCAGTCTAGAAACGACCTGATTATCAGCTTCAAAAAAACACAGAACGTGTTAAGTTTTGGTGAAACTTAGTGCAGCATTTGAGAACTAGAAAAAATGTGACTGTAATCCTTTTGGGATGTGGCTTTCCAGTTACAGGTTGCCAACCAGAGCTTCAAAACAGGCTTCCTGACTCGACAGAAACCCCACGTATTTCTCTATGACATTAAAATGCCGTTAAGAATTCCGAGTTTTCCCTGTGCCCGTGTCTGTGATTACACTGCATGATGGCAGATGGAGCACAGCTAACCGAAGATGGGCTGACCTGAGCAACTGTCTCCTTATATCTGTGCCTTTCCTTGGCATTTTCAGCAGGGTTACAATTAATTAAAATTCCTGATTAATTAAAATGTTTTGCAACAACAACAACAGCAGCAGCAAAAACTGCTCGGAGAAGAGCCTGTGCGAAGTGAAACTGGAGCCTGGTTGGTATGAATATGCACGGGGCCCTAAGTACAATGTATTGGCACGTGTGTGGCCTGTCCCCAAAGTAAACAATACAGCAGAGGAGGAACAAAGCAGACGCTTGGCAGATATTGAAACAGGGGTTTACAATTTTGCATTACCGTCAGCCTATAACTCACAGTTTAATGCACGGAAGCAGAGTGGCTTTCACTACAGCTGGATGAACACAAGGGTTTGCCAGGGAATTAGGGCTTGGCCACTGCTCCTGCTCCTCATTCTGTCATCAGCCAAAAAAGTTTGCACAAGTCGCTTTCCCCTTCTGGGCCCCAGTCTCCCCTCCGTCAAATGCAAGCAATACCACTTTCCTATCTTGTATGAAGTGCTGTGAGGAGTTCAGAGGAAGAAACACCGTAAAGAGAGAAACGTGCGTGAGCGGGCGGCTCTGTTTGCTTTTGCCTTTGTCAGATCTGTGCTATAGCGGGAGGCAAAGAAACCTTTGTTGTGCTCTGAGCCCCGCAGTGGCCTGGCATTGTCACAGCCCGGCAAACTGTCACTGTCACTGTCACTGTCACTGTCACTGTCACTGTCACTGTCACACCTGCTGATGAATGGTGCCACTGGAGACCCAGACCCTGCTCATGCGGGAAAGCAGCAAGCCTCAATAACTAACTATGGCTATTACTGAATCAGGATAATTAACACTTCTGCAATTTTACAGGGAAAACACCGTGTTGTTGCAAGGGACACGGTGGGCAGTTGGCCCCGTTCTGTTCCTGTAAGCAACACTGGCCCTGGCTCTGCCCTGCCCTCTGCCAAGTGCCAGCAAAGGCGATGATGTTTCTTTCCCCTTCCCCTCTGTTCTTTTATAAACCAATTTTTTTGGCAAGCACCAATCCCACTTCAGTGGTTTACAGGCTACGGGGAAGAAACCACACTCTGAAAGAGTAATTTCAAAAAGCAGCTGTCTGCATCTGTTCAAGCAGCAGCTCTGTTCGTGGGGGGTATGCAGGCTCTGGTCTGCTGGTCTTTAGGGCCAAAATTAAATTTTGCAACCTCTAGACCAAGAGAGCAAAAAGCCAGAAAGAAACATCTCTTGCCTTGAGTGGGATTAACAGAGCCCTCTCCCCAGGACACGGTGATTTAAGGCAAAAGACGTCCAGGGAGGGATGGAACACGTAACGACCACGCAGCCATTGTCACTGCCAAGGGTACGTACACAAGTTGGAGGAAAAAATCTTGATTGTTAGATGTTTTGCAGATTCTCAGGTGTTTCAAGAGATGACTGATAAGAAATTGCTGCTCTAAAACATGTAAGAATTGCATTTTTAAAATGTCTTATTTTCGAGTACGATGGACACTTCTTCCTAGATTGTTTGGATTTTTAAGGTTTATGGGCCCACCTTCAACTTCCGTGCTGCTACAGAGGATATCTTCCCTCCTCAAAGTAAAACGGAACTGAGGTTTGCCAAATTCAGGAGGTATCATAACACTTGCAAGAGTGGGAACCTTGCAGTGGTTATCTCAGCGGTAACCCCTAAGCATAGTGAGCACTGAAATTACGAGAGTAGAGCCACAGAATCTTAACATGACAATTATTTTTTTAAAGAAACAAATCACCAGGCTCAAATCGATGATTACACACAATTATTTACTGAAGTAAAGGTTCAGTTATGTTCACTGACTGCTTCAAAATTTTGGCTGTCAAACTGAGACGTATAATCCCTTATGGCTGCTTTAAAGATGACCAACTCTGCTTCTTCTTCATTTCAAGTAATATTTGCTTAGATTATGCTTCAATGAGGGACTGAAGGGGTTTTAGTACTTAAAATCCAGCAGGTACTGAGCTAAGAGGCTCTCAGGCCAGTCACAGCTCCACAGTAGTACGTACTGTGAAAGCTCAGTGAATCAGATTCATTTCCAAGACCCAAAGGTAGCAGAGTCGTGCCGAACGTTCCCTGAGAAATGAGTGGCCACGGCAAACAGCCCTTCCAACCCACAGAGGTACCAAACTGTTCTTCCAAATGCTGCAGGGATCACCGGTACTTCATTGCTTCTGATACCTTCACGATTCTGCGTTTAAAATACGGTGGTGTGTGGGGCATCCTGCTCTCATCCTTAGGCTCAGCTTTGCAAAAAGCTCTGCTCTTCTGTGGGACAAAAGGGCCAGGTGCTGAGAGCTATGAATGGGGACTTGTTTTGGGAAGCGAGGACTTGTGGTTAGGATGTGGGGCAGGAAGGGGACGGGAGACCCTCTCGGTTGGACCCTTGGCATGGCCAAGGTGCACAGGCCGGTCCCTCAATCTCTTCCCACCTCAGTTTCCCCACCTGTAAAATGGAGCCGTGGTATTGGTCTCACCTTGTGAAGTGCTTTGAGATTCGACAATAAAAATGTTCTGGATAGGTGTTATTCAATGTTCTGGATCGGTGTTATTCAATGTTCTGGATCGGTGTTATTCAATGTTCTGGATAGGTGTTATTCAATGTTCTGGATCGGTGTTATTCAATGTTCTGGATAGGTGTTATTCAATGTTCTGGATAGGTGTTATTCAATGTTCTGGATAGGTGCTATTCAATGTTCTGGATTGGTGTTATTCAATGTTCTGGATAGGTGTTATTCAATGTTCTGGATTGGTGTTATTCAATGTTCTGGATGGGTGTTATTCAATGTTCTGGATCGGTGTTATTCTCATCTGTTCATCTAGTCTTGCCACATCCAAGCAAATCACTCACTAAACAAAATATCCTACTCCTGGGTAGTGGGATAGCCCCACTGGATTGCAGGGAATTGCACCACTGGATGTGAGGACAAAATCTGCTCCAAACTGGCTTAGCAGATGTCCCTGCCTCACTTTCCAGAGCACAGGGCTCTCCCATACAGAGACTACATATTGCTTTTACAAACATAAGCAACCGTTCATCCGTATTTAAGCACAGGATGCAAAAGACTCCAACCCTGCAAACAGAAAGGCCTCATTTCAGTCCCTGAGCAGTCCCGTTGGCTTAAATGGGCCCATACATGTGAGTAAAAGCAGATGCATAGGCAAAATGCTCAGCATATTAAGGGAAATATTTCTATAGTATTAAGTATAATATCACATTAAATATTAACTCGTATAATATTTATATAACATTAGGGCATATGTAGGGCTAACAACTGGTTACAGAACAGAGGAACTGACTAGCACAAGGAAATATTCATTAAAATTACAGACTTCATTCACTCATAGGTTTTCTTTCCCATTCTGTTCCTCTGCTTTTTTGATTAGAAAATAATCAGCACATTACACAATATTTTCCTCATTAAACTACAAAAAAACAACAAAGATCCCTTGCTTCTTGGGCCAATTAGTGCCCGTGTACAATCATCAGGAATACAAACCAAAGCGTGTTCCAGCTCTGACCTAATAAGCCATCTACGCAAAACCTAAGCTCCACATTTTTCTGTTCCTCCAGCAATTCTTTTCTCTTTCCCCCAAAGCAACCTGCACTGAGCATCATTCCCTCTCTTAGGAAACGACGAAATGAAATCGCATGGGCCGAGGGCTGTCGTCGCCTCCAGCTTTGGCAATGCTCTTCCGCAGCTTTATTTGAATCCAAAACCCCAAAACGAATCCTTCTGCGCTCCGCCGGGGTGCGGGGCTGGCAGGGAGGGTGGCTCACGGGACACGAGGAGCTCTGGGAGCTTGGAACAGATCCGCATTTTCCTCAGGGCACATCCTGCAAACAGGGCCCTTTGTTCCTGGGAGCTGGGACCTGCTTCTCACCACAACCAGATCCCTTCCCGGCCTCTCCTTTTCTTCTCCTCAAAGAAAAAGGCCATTTTCAGAGTTCGTACTTCTACATCCACCCCCGCCCCAAATCCGTGTAAGTTCTTCTCACTTAAACCAATTTTGCTCTCCCACTGAGTGCCGAAGTGTTGCGAGTTACACTGTGCCGTGCTACTCACGCCCACAAGACATCCATTTTCTGACCAATTTCCTTTTGACATGCAGCTTAACCATCTTCAGACTCACTTCTGAAGTTGGCCTAAATTGGAGAATAATATACTGACACTCTGCTAAAGAGCAGTATGTAACTGATCTCTGCCAGAAGGTGGATCTCATCTTTTTTGTTGTTTTTCAGGGAAAATGGAGGGGGAGGCGCTAAGAAGGAGGCTGTGAGCCTGGAGTTTCAGCTCCTGTTTTCTAGCTCCCCAGCTACGTTACAGAAGGCAATTAAGCAGTGTCTGTTCATTGCTGTGATTCTGTTTATTGAAACTGCTTAATAAGCCCAGAATTAGCTTTTCCTTGTCAAAAATGTTTTGGTGGAGAATGTTTTCAGAGTGACTTCAGTATGTCTACTTGCCTACAAGTAATTGGATGTAATATTTGTCCAGAGGGTTTGGAAACCCAGGCGATAGGTTGCCCCGATGCATTTCTCAGCCTGCTCTTCAAGGTCCCAGGTTAGTGCCTCACCTGCTGCACGTCCACAAGGTGAGGTAGGGGAGAGAAACCCTCCCCATTCCCTCCCTCATGTACTGTGCCAGCAGGATGGGATCTTGCTCAGGTTACAACTTCTGTGTCCTCTGGCAAAACCCTGAGTTAATTCCAGTGACAGAGCTGTCCTGCTCCCTTGCTACCTTCCACGGGATGGTCCTCCATGGAGGAGAGACTTCCTCCATCGCTGTGAACTTCCCTAATCTGATTACTGCTAATCAGAAGTGTGAAGAAAAGCATTTCCTGTGTCTCAGGTGGAGCAGCCAACTTACTGAGTACAAACATCTGTCTGTTTAAGTAACTGGGGAGAACGATGCGCACTGCAAATCCCGCAGCACAGCAAAAAAGCTGAAGCCCCCATTAAACTCTGGGATTTGGTCTGGGAGTTGTACAAGCCCTTTGAATTTTCTGGGAAGGGCTACAGGAATTTAGTGATGGTGAAGGGGAGCAATTTGCCTGTTTCTGCTGAGATTTGCCTCACTGCAAAGCGTGGCACCTGCAGCTGACCCACGTGGTATCTGTTGAACCCATCAAACCACCTCTCGCCATGTGCCCCGACCTTCCAGCCCAAATTAGCAATGGCGCCACTGCTCCAAGTGGAACAAATGTCATTGTCAGGTTTTGCTTGGTCTCCTGCTGCTGCTTTCTATCGTATTTTGGGTCTTGCTGCCTGTCAGGGAAGAAGTACGATCCCGATTTGGTGAGGTTCAAATGAGGAATTTCACTTTAAAGCTGAACAGCCCATTGCCAAATGGTTTGTGACCTTTTTCATGGGTATCCTGGAAAGACGAATCTTTCTGTCAAAGACAGATTTTCAGGGCTTTTTCTGGCCTGCTTAAGCCAGCATGTACCAACTGCTGTCCTTGAGTTGGCCTGGCAGTGTGGTCACCGAGGCCGTGATGTTCCCTGCGTGTCCCGCAGTGGCAAACCACAGTTCCCTGTACGCAAATCCGCCGTTTCGAGGCACTACGGAGGCAAATCGTTCCAGTGAGAGAAACCTTGGCCTCTGAAAACCAACCCCATTGGAAGCACACACCGCTTTGCATTCATGGGATGCATTTCCAGGGGTATCTGCTGTGCTGATCAACGCCTGAAGAAACACAGCCGTGGCTAGGTGTGCAGAAACACACATCATCTGTGAAGCGAGGGAGCGGCAGAACAAGCCTGTCCGATGCGGAGGAAATTTTGTTAGCCTGACACAATCTCAGAATAGCTAAACAGGGCAAAACAACGTGTATTTGTGCTCAAATCCTGATGATGTTTATTTACTAGGACAAATATAGCTGAGGGTAGCAACTTATCAACGCTTGCTTTATTTCAAGAGCAAATTGCTACCATGGAACCAGACATTTGATGTTTCCCTGCTATCGCCCGACAAAGAAAGCTCGCTTTACTAACTCGGCTAATGACCAGCAAAGTCGCCTCACGTGGATTATAAAAATAAAAAGGACAAAAGGTTCAGGATGAAAAATAACAATTTCCCTTGCTTGCTTTTGTGATCAAACAGTGGGGAATTCACAGCAGAAAACTCTGCTTTGAAATAGAAAAATAATAGTAACAGTGAAATTAAATGACAAGGTCCTGGTTCTATTGAGCTTTAGTGAGCCTGAAAACCCACAAGTTTTGCTGCTGGAGAGTGTATGAGGATTCATTCAAAAGTCAATGATCAGCAGAGAGGGATTAGTGCCTTCCAATAACTGCTCCAACTACAAAGACGGTAAAAGGCTCAAGCAACATCCATTATCTTATTCCTTTATGCTGGCTCGTGGCCCTGAGTTGCACATGGACCGTGTTTACTATTACGGCAACAAAGCAAATTTGATGAGAGCAACGCCAACAACTAACCCAGCAGCACCTCTGGATGAAATCTGCCTTGATACTTCACAAATTTGCTGAGCTGCTGGACCCCAACCTGGCTTTCCTGGAGTGTGGAACATGCTCCACATCTGCACATCTCCACATCTGCAGCCAACTCTTGCGTGCGGCACTGCAACACTCCCAGCCTTTGGGACAGGACCCCCTTCCCATTCCTGGACTGACCAAAGGACCCTGCACACCCCAGCCAGGCTGGACAGGCCTAGGATGCTTTCAATTTGTTCTGTGCAGGCATTAACAAACCAAGCTATTCTCCTCCGCCAGCTGCGATAAGAGCTCTGTTGTCCCATGTTTTGCACTATCCACAGACAGATTTACTTAAAAGATTCATAATGTAAGAAATCAACTGGAAATGGGAAGTTGAATATCAGATGAAATTGGCTTGGGTATCTGTCAGACAGCATATTTATCTATGAGGTTCCCAGAGACTTCAAACTCTGCATCAGTTATCTCAAGACAAATCTAGAGATCGTAGGTTCCTTCATTCTGGGTTCGAAGCCACACTTCCATCCTGGTCAGTAAACCACATTTTGCTGCTATTCTTTATGGCCACATGACAAAACACTCTGCCTTTTCTGCTTTGCTGTCAACATGTTTCTAGGGTAAAAAACGGTAAGTAAAAGCAACCTGCATGGTTATGTATGCTCCCCACCATGCAAAAATTTTTTCACAGCAGAACTTCTTAGCTGAGGAACTCAAAGCACTTTGGGAACCAACTGATGAGTCACCCGGCTCTCTCAATCTTTACCTTAGCAGCCACCCTAACAAGACAATGACCTGAATTTAGTCTTGAGCATGAAAAACTCACATGCCAAACCCTACTTGAAGTGTGGTGCAGGCTTGTGGAGCACATTTGGTCCTGAGAGCTGATCTGGAGCCTGGCTGCACCCAGAGCTCTGCACAATGAGAGAAGCAAGCACGGGTAAGGGCAGGTGCTGTGTGTGTAGGCTCAGTGGACAACTCTTTTAGCCAGGTTTCCATTTCTTTGGCAGAGAAAAGCAGTTGTTCTTCCCTTTTGGGTTTGTATCTTGGAGGAACTGCCTGTAAGCCACTGGTCCAGAGCAGTCTCCCAAGTGTTCTTGTAGTTTGTCCTATGTTCATGTATGTCTCTTTGGGGGACACACACCATGTGTGCCATGTCCAGGCTCTAGGAAGACATGAGGCTACTACACTGGCTGGCTTCCACTTCAATGCAAACGTGTCACGGGGCTTGTTACAAGAGGTTATGTGGCAGTGCTTTGCTGCAGCTTTGGTGTAACCCAGCAAGCAGCAGCCCTTCTTGCGTGGATGTTGTGCAGTCATGAAACCAGCTTACACCGCCTACCACAGCTGTATGGACCATTTGCAGTCTCCATGTTGACTGGAGAAACCCACTAAAGGCAGGACAGACGGTGTCTCCAGATGAGGGGCTTGTTATGTATTTCGGGGAAGGGGCCTTACGGAGATCTCTAAGCTTGAAAAATAGGAGTCCCCCTGTTTCTATCCCTGTATTTTTATGTTAGAAAAGGCAGAGGGGTCGGGAAAGACAGCGAGGGCCTAGATCCACCTTCAACACCACCAAAGAGATGTGTTCTAAAAGAAAAGATAAGCCCAACAAAGGCGCTGGCTGAAAAGCCAACTATACCAACAAACCCCAGCTACTGCAGCTCCGTGACTGCGCTGCCCAGCGACTCCTGTTCAATAAAGGGCCGATTCTTCTCCCTTTCGGAAAACAATGTGTTCCACACACTGAAATAAATAACAGCCCCTAGCCAAGCCCCCCAGCAGTGTCAGGGGATGTCAGGCTCTGCTCAGCGGATAACAAAGGCGGCAGCGTGCAGCCAATCTCCTCCTGCCATCTCGGGCTGCCCTTGCTGCGCTGAATGAAATTTTTTCTCCTAATGGAAATGAAGAAAACCTCCAGTGCAGATAATCCTCCGTTATAATGGCAGTACATTCGGGACAGGGGCCAAGCAGTGTAAAGAACAAGCCAAATCTCTTTTACTTAAAGCCTGGCCTGAATGTGATAATGTAATGACTTCGGTCTGCGTGTTTCAAATGCCATTCATTGGGATTGACTTAGCATATAGATGGTATCAGCTAAAATAATTAAGAACAAGGAATTGAACAGATAGCATCAGCCAACTTTTCCTTCTCAACAAAGCTGGTATCCTTTTGCAGGTGGTCTGGAAGATGACTTGATCTGAACACAGGTTAGTCCAACCCAGCTCACATCCTTTCCCTTCTGTCCACCTTTGCTTTCTGCAGAAGGAGCAACACCATCCCCTTAAACACAGGCTGAAGAGCCAGGCACGCTCTTTGCAAAGGCTAAGTTCCTGATTATTCTGTGCCTAACCTTTTTCTGGCCACTGCTGACTACACTTTGCCTTCAGAACCTGATCGAGAGATGCTGAAGTCCTTGGGAAGATTCACTTTAATTTCACTGGGTTCTGCATCAAGTCTATATACTGAGAGTCTCTTTTAGCAGTTCTCTTACCAATTCTTCTTAGGTTTTCAAAAGTGTGGTAGCCCTGGCTGTTGTTTAGTTTCCTAGTTATCTGTCATAGCTAACTATTATTTCTGTTTTACAGAAATAAAGCACATCTTAAACCCTGATACTACATGCAAGCTTAAAATGGCTTGCAATTACCATTAGCAGACTTTTAAATGGCATTGTGGTGACACCCCAAAAGCAGCAAAAGAGGGAGAAATTAAGCTATTGGAACCAGTGGTTATATTGAACATGCTCCTCACACAGCTGGCGAAGAGCACAATAAAGCTGCAATAAATTGATGACAACCACTTTCTGGAGGAATGACAGTTTATCTCAGAGAAAAGACCATTCAGCTTCTCCGCTACAACAGCTTCCAGCACCGAGCATTTGCACACCTGTCCCACGAAACGGGGAACCAGCAGCAACCAGCACAACCACAACAGATCACTTTCTACATCCCATACCAGTGTAACTGAGGGTAAAATGAGTGCAAAATGCCACTGTTCTGATTTTAATCTATCCACTTGGCATCATTCTGATGGCTATATATGGTGGAAAGCAACAGGGGATTATGATCATTGTCCATTTTAAGTCTCCCAGCTGGCGAATAAACTCAGTCCTTTAGGAATAAAACTAAGATCTTGTTCATAGGACAAGCTTTGGAATGGTTACAAGCCCAAGATCTACTGTTCTGGTTGAATTTCTTACAAGCCCTAGGCATATCATAAAAGAAGAACCTTATTGGAATGTTTTTATCTTCCTGGTCATCTGATGTAGCTCTTTCCAGGGTGGTCATTTATTTCCCTCACTCTCGCTTTCTTAGTTTGCTAGATTTGGAGATGAAATCAAGACTTGTCAGCAGCCTTGAGCAGGGCACCAATGCTAGCTTGAATTTTCCCTGTCTTCTCTTTAATTGAATTTTCATTTGTATCTCCTCAGCTGTTTCCCCTCCGAGGCCTTTTCCCCTCCCACTCCGCTCTTCTCCACTCATCCATACAGATCATACAAGCGTTTCTGGCAAGCACCAGCTGCACATACAGCAAGTTCTTGGGCATCTTCTACTTTTAGAAAACCACCAAGAGGCCAGATAACACCCGTGCTTGTGCTGTGAAGCTTGAAGCCTGCTTTTCAGAAAGATCAGTCTCTTTATTAACTCTGCTGCTCGCTCTGAAACGCGTGTAAGATACAGAGGACTGCAGAGGTACGCATTTGCCAGCGCAGGGGACAAAAAGCCGCGTGTGGGTTTACACTCTCTGTTTTGCTGGGTTAGCCTACGCAGCCAGGACTTGGAAATAGCATTGATAGAAAAACAAACAACACTTCTAGATTTCTCCTCCATGTTCCCCAAAAGCTGCCTTGGGGTCCTGGCAGGCCAGCACTTAAAATGCAGTCCAGCCGTGACCTCTCTACTTAAGATTCATTTGCCATCACCGTAATCTTTCTTTCAGCTTTGATTTTGCTTTCTTGGACACAGCCTCTTACAAATTCACTAAGAGGGATGTGAGATGCAACCGCCAAAACCTTCTACCTTGAACTGGTACCGCCTCCTCCAACCACTTCCTTCCATTGTGGAGACCAAACGATTCCTGTCTGTGGTTGAGAACAGCCTCTCTCACTCTGGAAATCATCCATATGGAAAAAGGAAAGCCTCACCAACTTCTCCATCCAAACTTCGGTTAAAAGGCTAGGAAAGATATATATTTCAGCCCAGAGATTCACCAGTTTGTATTTCTGTTCCAATGGCTGATATTGTTAAGAGCTGTTCTGTGCTGAGAAGCAATTAGGAGAAGCAAGAGGAAATTGCAGACAAAAATTGCAGGCTATTGGAGAAATTTCTTTAATGCAAAATCTATCTGCAGTTAGAAGCAATGTACAATTGTGAAAATCTTCGTGTCTTTAGGTCACTTACAAATACATTACACAAAATGCTGAGGAATATCCGATCAAGCAGAGTTCTGCATCAGGAACAGAGCTGGACAAAACGACCTTTCCATGATGTACTCCATCACTGACTAGTACAATTTCTGCTTGCAATTCATTATTCTGAAGCAGTTTACCATTTTGTCCATGAGAAGGGCAACTTCCATCAATCAGTTCTTGAACCTGGCATTTCCTGGCTCTTTATCCAAAGAGCATTTGGAGGAAATAGAAATGCTCATTTGAATATTCACCTTTCTTGCTCTTATACGTGGCACTTGATCCATCACTGAAAAGTTGACATTGTCTTTGACAGCAATGCTCTGTCAATCTGACATAACCCGAGAGACATTCAGGGTGTGTTTTGCTACTAAGTGAAAGACTACAGCACTTCAGTCATTAATAATTAAGCATGACTTTGCTATTGGATGTAAGATGTGCTTCTGTCCTTACGTACATTTGCATTTATTTTTACACTCGTCACACTGGATATATACTGCATGAACTCTGGGGAAACGCTCCAGTGTTTGCCCATTTACAGTCAGGACCACTGCTCATGATACCTCATATTAAGGAGGTCTTCTAGGAGAGAGAAAATCAGAGATTAGAGAAGGCTTGCTCGTAACTGAAGCTGAACTGAAACAGTTTCTCTCCCTTTTCTCTGTGCTTTAGTGTTGGTTATGGAAGGATATATTTTAAGAAAGGAAAAGCACGTGGTATAATTTTGTCTTTTTGCTTGCAGAGTTTTGGGTCCTGCTTCTGCAGCCTCATTTAGGAAATTAGCCTTCGAGACTCACCATGAAAAGGGGGCTTGCTAGGACCTCTCTTGCTGGCGTTCTCTTATTGTCACATCCTACCACGCGCATCTAACACTGCGAATGGGGGTTTGCCATTTCTGCTGCCAGCCTCTGCCCTTCTTAACAGCTCTGACAGCTCTGATCCACTTATTCTTGGCACTTGCTTTGAGCAAGGTTCACATAAAGGTGTCAGTGTCCAGCCCATGCACTGTTGTATCAAGCTGTTGTCAGTCTGCTGGATGACTGCTTTAGGAAACAACCTTGTTTTGTTATCCCGAGCCTGAACTTGAGCACGATTCCTCATTTGACTCCTGCTTTTAAAGATAAAGCTCTGTCTCTTTCTGCCTCTTGTCTGCATTTCACTGTCTGTGCTAAGTTCTTGTCTTGCCTGCTGGTGACAAACCTCTGCCAGGCTGGCCATATCTCTCCTGCTTGTTCATAAATGATGCTACAGGTCAACAAAATAAGTACTTGGGTACTTCATTTCTGTTCCCTCAGGGGATAATGCAAGAACTTACTGAAGCCTGAAGGTCGCTGGTGCAAAAGGCAATGGGAGAGGCGGTTTGTTCAAATTCCGAAGCAAGCGGGGCTTCAGAAAACACTGAACTGTCTGGTGTGCTGTTCTTTCCTAAGTTACTTAACACACAGCATCTTCTTCTTGACAAAAAGGCTTGTTGTGTGAAAGCTGCTTTTGAGGAAAAGAAGAAACACAAGATTTCTGGAGGAAAGGGAGATGGGGCAGGCTCCTTCTGGAGCTTTTGTAAGGCTACAAATGTGACAAATATCTTTCACAAGAGGGACTTTCTAGCCTGGTTTACTTACAGTAAGAGCACAAAAGGTGTCCTACTGAAGCTAGGAACTGGTAAGCCTTTGTGAGGCAAGGGGAGCACTGGGATAGCTCTCTGTCTGGATGGGATACTGGGAAAAGGTGCTGGTTCTGTATGCAGTGCTCTTCTCCTTAAAGGGCAGCAGAGACCTATGCAAACCACCTTGGGCACTGCTGTTAGGAAATACCACCACAGCAATACCACGCTTTTAATGCAGGCTTCAGAATTTGCTTCTAATAAAATGGAATTTGAAAATGCTGTTCATGGCCCTATGTAGTCAAGATTCTGCAGCATTTTGGCAGCCCAGTGGAGGAAAGTTACCTTACAAATTACAAAACCTGTGTCCAAGGCTGAGGGGAAATAAAAGAGAGAAGTCTCCAAAGCCCAGGACAACTAAAGCTTGTTACAAAACCAGAGAGAGCATTCTAGTGTGAAGCAAACCTGAGCTTTGCATTAAAAATGTAAATGTGATTGAAATAGCATAACCAGATTAAATGGATTTGACCTCCAGAAGCACAAAACATGGTCTAAATACCCTGAAACAGCAACCAGCGGCTGCACTTTTCACTGCCTTGAGGATCACAGGAAATTTATTTAAAACAACACAGAAATTTCAAGCCAGTGAAAGATTTGCATTTCTTTCACAGGAACTAATAGGAGAAAATAGGGTTGGGCTGGAAAAAAGCACCCATCATTTAAATACCTGAAGTTACAGAAAGACTTTTGAAAACTACTAAGTGTGACTTATTTACCCTCAAAAATTAAGCCCTAACACACAGAACTAACCAGGAGCGAGGAACCTTTCACTACAATCTCACATCTCAACCTTCAGAACACTGCTGCCTTGTGGGAGCATTTGATGGACATCTCTTTCTGCCCTTTTCTTTGTTTTTTTTTAAGTTATGTTAACCCAGACCAGCGCCAGAGTGGTTCACTGCACTGCCATACATCACCATACCACCATAGCTGAGCAGGGACAGACAGAGGAGACTTAATCCCACATCACCAACAAAAGGAGATGTTCATCAACCTCAGCTTAGGACTTCAAAAAGCTGCCTGTGAAATGCTCTGTGTAATAAATCCCAGAGAACACCACCTACAAGCAAAGAAACAAACCAAAGGGGTGTGAAGGGGAATTGAAAACAGGAACCAAGTATTCCCAGCTAAGCCTCGCTTTTTATGCATTCTAAGGGAAAACTCTGGTAATGCTGTCCAACGTTGTCCCTCAATGGGTTTCCAAAGAGAGGGGTAGTTCTTTAGTTAAAACGAAAGTTAGGAATATTGAACAAGGAGACTAATTTGGGTTTTCTTGTCACAGAGTCATTGAATAACTTGGACTAGAGGTCCCTGCCCAAAGCAGAGCTCCCGACTCAGGCAGGTCAGGTTGTGCAGGTCCTTGTACTGCTGAGTTCTGAAAATCCCCTGGGATGATTCTCCCCTTCCCTGGGCCCAGTTCCACTTCTGCATCAACCTCCCCATGAAACATTTTTCCCCTATATTCCACTATTCCATCTTAATTTCCACAAAACACGTACCCATTGCCTCTCATCCTTTTACTGTCTATCTCTAAGAAGAGATCTTATCTCTACCAGTTCTTGGATGGTGGAATAGCACAGCGAGATCTGCCCCGGCCTCCCTTCACTCAATCTGTGCCCCAGTCCCGACCACCTTGGTGGCCCCAGTTTACCACAGGTTTACCCCTTGGGTTAGGAGACCCAGAACTGAACATTGTATTTCAGATGCAGGTTTTTGAGTACCAAGTAGGGGGGAACAGGCACAATCTAGACCCAAACAGCCTCATTTCTTGAAGTCATTAAATACATAGATAAAATGCTATAATTAAACCTGCAGTCCCTAAAACCAGACAGTATTTTTTCTTCTCCTGATACAAGTAACATGGCAAATAACTGTAAGTGAAATAAATTTGGGAGCTGGTACCTGAGAGCATCTGAGGCAAAAAGGAAACGAGGGTGGCATGACAAAGGCCACGACAAAAGAATGTATTTCCTGATCTCTGTATTCCAAGAAGTTTAAGAACCAGAACAGACGTTTGGACAAAGGTTGGCTACATAAAGTGACGCCACAATCGGGTGGCAATCGGCACGAGCAGAGGTGATGTGGTCTTCAACAAAGCTCGGGTGCACGCAAGCCGATCTGTGTGCAGTAACCCAGTTCTGTGTGAGCCCGTGGATGCTGATGTGCGTTATTAGAAAACCCAATTGTTCTGGGGTTTGGGATCTGAGCGTGAATGAAACATGAGCTGTGTCGAACGCTGTGACTTAAATACCTACAGATGAGCAGCACCTCGAATTTGGCAGCGCCGCAAGTCCTGTGGCCTCGCCGTCAGCGGCACAGAGCAGTTCAAAAATCTCAGTGTATTTATCCAGTTCCTGTGGGTTTGTATCATTGTTATGGACACTTTGTAAGAGGTTTTTTTCTATTTTTTACTGGAAACTCCAAAAATCTATTTCAAAGTCCTATGCAGGAGTGCTTAAAAAATCAGAATGTAAATTTAATGCTGAGTATCTGTTTATGCCAGAAGACCTGACTTATTTGTTTGAACACAGAGGGGAATAAAGTACAATTTGATCTTGTCGATCAGAGCTAAAAGCACCAGTGTAATAATTCAATTTTCATGCTCTGCCATGTAGGAAAAACTTTACAATTTGTTTATCCAAATATGAATTTAAAAAAGAGACTTATTTCTTGAAAGGATCAGTAATCAAAAGAAGTAGATAAATAAAAAAAGTAGCTAAATAAAGCCTAAATTCTGAATTATTTACTGGGCCATGTGGAAATGACTAATTTCTAATTCTTTATTATTTATGGGCTCTCTCTTGGTATTTCTGTCCTCTTCATGTGTTTTGCTCTAAATGCACGCATTGAGCAGCACCAGGTTTCCTGCTG
>NW_010171364.1:123974-132925 GCF_000695765.1 Mesitornis unicolor
GCTGGCCAGGCAGCAACCACCTTGACAGTAACAACTTGAAACAGCACTTTGGGTATTTTTGCTGAGCTGTAAATCAGGAGAATATAAATATATCGTACAGCTAAATTGAGGTAAACAAGGGCACGCTACTAGGAACTTTCTGCTTTATTAAGTAAACATCTTCTCATTCACGTGGAAAAATTCATCCAATTTGGTTAAATAATTAATCACCGAAGGGTGACTGGTGATTAATGAACAGTATGATGACGTTTCTGAGGTGTATGCTCATCACGGCAATTTTCTTTCATCCCAGTGATTTGTGCCGGCGTTACTGATGAAAAGTGATGATAAAGGCTCTGCAACATCTGCAATGGGGGTACACACATTTTGCTGATGAATTTTAGCATTTGTAGGCCATCAGACGAGGCCCCCACCTAACCTTGGAAAAGAGCATCTACCCCATGGGCACCAGTGCATCTTACCAACCTGCTAACAAATGACTGATTTCTCATTCTCACAAGGGCCACGTAGATTTATTTGGCCAGTGAAAAGAGCTGTTTTATTTGCAGCAAGCTAAAACCACCCCGCCTGTAAATCCCTTTTGCATTGCCTATAGATGTAAAGAGGCTGTGAGTAAATGAGAACGGATTCCCAAAATACACTGAATCAAAAACTCAGCTCTGGGCTACTTGAGTAGCCAATCTGATTTCGTTACATTCAGAACTCATTATGAGGATGGTCCATCCCTCCTGTGGATGGAAGGGAAAGAAACCTAAGCAGAAAACTCCATGCTGTGGAGGTGCACATCTCTTGCCACACCAGCCGCAGAGCAGCACGAGAGAGGATGACAAACTCACGTAGGCTTAGATGTCGCGATCTCAAATTAGGGCATGCAGATCCACGCTGTAGTGCTCTGGAAGTGATTTGAAAATCTCGCCAGGTGCTTTGGACAGACCCCAAGCTGATCGGCACCAGTTCCACAACAAATTCCTCCAGAAATACAGACGTGGCTCTATTTCACTGAGAGCCATCAAATGAGATAACCCCACCTCTGCTGTACAGGCAGGAGCTCAATGACAGCAAGGCCCACACTACCGAGCTGGCGAAGAACAGGACTGTAATGAATAAGGGGCACTGTACTGGCAGTGAGGAGACATCACTACATCACTGTGAGCTGCCACATACCACAGCTCCAGGAATCTAGCAATAACACCTCTCATTTGTTATCTAGATTATTCTGCCTCACATCCATTTTGTGCGCTCAGCCTTTCCTAGGCACTTTTGCTTAATGCTTTAAAATTGAAGCTACTAACTCCACTCAGCTCTAACAGGGAGAGGATAAATCACCAAATTCTGTTAGCAGGTAGGACACATTTAAGTGATATTTTCCTCAATACAAGCCTGTTCTTATCTCATCCCTTTCTGTAACAATTCCCAGCTGATGCAGAAATGCTCCAAGTCTTGTACCAGACTTGTGGTGTGTACAAGTTGCTGTTGATGATGCTCTTGTAGACAAGAGCATTTAATACAAGTCTGAAGTTGCTGGAGAGCCCCAAAGCACGTTGAGTCACTGCTCTGCCTTGCAGACTGTTTTAAGCACTGGTGGGGCAGTGATGTTTCAGAGCAGGGACACGCACAGAGGTGAAACATCCATTCTCTGTTTCCCTCCCACAGTGCCAACACTGGGGTTGATGAATTCTCTGAATAGGGTATTTCCCTATTGATACCCCTGCATTTCTATGCAAAGCAGCCTGCCACATGCCAAAGAGAAAAAAATCCCTTTTCTTGTTATGAAACCCCATTTCCCACCAGCATTGGATCCTGCTTCTGCCAAAACCCGCTCCCAGATTTCCCTGAACACCACAAACTGAAACAGAGCCAGGCCAACGCCTTCGGACTTTCTCAGAGAACAGCAAGTAGCACCTCAGTGCACTTACTGGGATCAGCATCTCCCAGCCCTTTCCCAGAAGCAACTCCTGCTATGTTAACCAAGCAGAATTTCTGTTGAAAGGTTGCAGAAGTTATCCTGTATCAAATATAATATATGATAAATTGGCTCCTGAGGACACAAAATCCCACAGGACAGTGTGATGGGGGAGAGGGGGCTTACTAACAGCCATGGGTCAAGCCCATTAAGTCGTGGGAGGACCTCGTGTCACCCACACCACATTTCTCTCTCTCAAGCTGCTGTACTTCAGCTCCTTTGTTTTAAGCTTACAGGTTTTATACTCGGATGAAAGGTCTGCCGATGAACCAATATAATTTTTGGTGATCAAGCAGAGCAGGACATGCCCAGGAATAAAGAAAAACAAAGCTATTTCAGCTCTGCCTCTCCTTCTCTTTCAATGTCAGAAAATATTATTGATTAGCAATTTGCGGAAAGGCGTGATGTCAGCTTACTACACAGCTCCCTGGGCTCCCTTCTGACAGAGCGCTCCTCAATTCCTCCTCAATTAACTTGAAAGCTGGGGAGGGTAAGCATTTTTATTGGTAAGCTAAGAGAAGCCTCCGTCAAGAGTTTTATTCTATTATCGCAATAAGCAGACAAAGATTGAGCTTCGGATTAAAGAACTTTTTTCTCCATTTTGCTCAGCACCAGCAAACCATCAGTTCCTTTGCTTTGTGTCATCCAGTAGCATTTTTTAAGACTTTTGCACTTCCTGATTTTAAGGCAGAATCCTAACAGCATCTGTAATCCTCCAACCTCTCCACATGTGTCATTTGAGTGAATGATCTTAACAATAAAATGATTCAATTAATAGTTTAGGGAGATTTTACATTAGGCAGAGCGTTTTTTCAACGTTAGTAAAACTATGGCAAAAAATCATTAATATTTCCCTCTAAGAATGAAACAGAAGAACTTCCGAAGCAAGAAAAACGGCCCCATGTGCAATGTGCCAATGCTTTTTGAAACGTGATTTCCAGGCCTTTCTGTTTCCTAGTTTTATTTTTGTGAATGAAACTTGGTCGTTTCCAGTATCCCACCAAGTGCCACACAGACACCTGAAATTCAGAAGATCTTATCAAAATTCTACATAGAATAGACAACATTGTCAGTGTAGGAAGAATTTGGCCCAAAGACTGGTGAGGTCAAAGAGAGGATCCGCAGTCAGCAGCATTCAGATTGATTTGAAATAAATGAAGTTGCTGGTTTCAACCTTGCTAATGAAAACAAACAAACAAACAAAACTCAAACCCTAAAGTCAGGCTTCAAAAATAACCAAGCAATTGCAATACCTTTGGTTTCTGTGTCTTCACTTGGGCTGGTTTTTGTTGTTGTTGCTCCTAATAAGGCTAGAATAAGAGCATTTACTTTTTAACTTTCCTCTAAAATAAGGAGAGTTGGAAGTTTTCTTTCAAAAACAAAACAGAACTAAGCGAAGAACCCCTGAAAACAGAGCTCGCCCAGTCACCATGCGAGTCCAGGCTCCACAGAAGCAATTTCAAGCTCTACAGAAAACCACTAATCTCAGAAGATTTGCAATTGCACCAGGAAGAGTGACAAGACTCTTAAATATCCTGGCCACCTGAATTTGAGAAGGTTTTGCCAATTCTCTTCTGCCAGAGCTCCTCTTCACACTCTCATAATGAATAAAGGACCAAATGCTGTCTTCTGCATTCAGGGTTTAACCGTGGACTTCAGAGGATAGAGGAGAGGTCCTTCTGTGCACTGTGAACTGCTGCTGCCTCGTAAGAAAACCTTTTTACCTTCATCAAAGCTTGAGCTTGAGGTGAATGAACTCAGAACTTCGCAAAATCAAGCTCTTAGACCTTGCACTTTCATCAGGCTTTCTGGCTGCAAATCCACCAGCTTCAGTACTCGTTTGTGGTTTTGTATCCTTCAAATCCAGGAGGGACCAGGGGAGCTTTGACACTTACAGGAGCAGGCTATAATTCTGCAAAGAAGCTGAAGAAAACTAGCTCTACCACAGGTAGCTAATGATGAGTCCTTAAGCCATTACTGACTGCCTGGCTCTTATTCTCCAGGTGACCAGCAACCTGCTCCTGCTTTGGCCAGAAGTGGAGCATTTCTTCATTTCACTCTCTCTTAGCCAGACCAAGCAGAAGAGCCAACAAAGTGCCTGTGCCTCTGCCTCTGCCTTGTTTCTTTCTCCTTCCTCCCCTGTTTTGATTATCTTCCCCATACTCCCCAGGTAAGCACACTGGTGAACACACATCAGTTATGAAGTTGTGTCCCAGACAGATAGGAAAGGACAGACTGAAGAGGAAAACCACCACCTTTTTTCATTTGTCATGACTCAGTCCAATGTCTCTTACAACTTCTGGGTTAGCCAAGCCAAACATAAAACAAAACAGATCCCTGGTTACATTTGTGCAGCAGATTTGTCTTTTTCTTCAGAGCTCATTAAAAGAGCTGCTTTCATCTCATTAGATTGCTAAAACATTTCCAACAGGCCTAGATGTGTCATGTCAGAATATGACAGGCAAATTTCTTTTAAGGTTTTAAAACTAGGTTGAAAGAGGTGAAGCTATGCAGTTCACTGCTGTCACTGAAAGATATTTTTACTTTTATGAGTCCCTAAAACAAGAAACAAATTAAGAACTGTCAAGGAAAGAGAAAAAACCCAAACTCAAAAAGTGTTTCATCTTGCCTGATAATATTGATACTGCTTTTCTCTGAAGTCTCTCTCAGTCTAACACAAACCCTAAGTATAAAAGAATGGATTATGGTGGTTAATGTTTTGGCTTATAAGCACAATTAATAACCAAAAAGGAAGGGAATGAGTACTGAAAGCATGATTACCCTTTGCAACTACAAGCCAAAATGAACAGCCTCGCTTTCCTCTGCTCCCAGCTCTTATTCCTGCCTGGTTTAGAGGCGAACTCCCTGTGCTGTGCCATTGCAGGGCGTGGGACGTGGCACCCACAGCATCCAGAGACACACAAAAGCATCTGGGAAGGAGGTGGGGAAAAAAGCTGCAGCGAGGGGTGAGCCCAGTCCTGCAGCAGACTCCACTGGGATGATCCCTTATGCCCTGGCAGGAGACTCAAGGCGGGCAATGCACTCATGAGCCCAGAACTGCCACAGCAGGCACATCAGTACCAGACACAGGTTTCACTGCCACAACAGCCCCTCTGCTGGGGTCTGAAGAGACAAAGTAAAGTTCACCGTACGCACTGTGCCAAACCCACACCTGGCTCACAGGGCACTGGAGCAGCTCTTGGGAGAATGACACCTCATGAGAAAGGCTGTAGCTCTTTCCCCTGCCTATTGAAACCCAGCTCAAATACTGCCCCATCGCAGCCTGTCACTGCCCTACTTTGGGCCTTAAATCATAGAAATCCTGGAAAATAGAGCAGCGGACAAGTAAAGAGGAGGATGGCTCTGTCTGACCTGATGCTCTAACGAGGTGTGTGACTCTGGGCTGCCAGGTCACGCTGTGACCAAACAGTTCCTGAGTGGGAGCGAGGCAGTGAGGCCATCCCTCTGCTTGGCCGCAGCCAGTGGGGTCCACACCCAGTGCCACAGAGCAGGAAAAGCCACATTGAGGTGTGGGACAGACCACGAAGCCTGGGACAGATGGAGAAGATGCGATTTGCAGTCCACTCCCCAGGAACACGCCGCAGAGGTGAAGCAGCTCCACACTGTAAGCCCCCATGGGGTGAGGTATTCCCGGAGAAAGGGGCTGCAAGTGTGAAATCAGTACCGCTCTGAGACACCAACAGGCGGGAGAGAGCACTCAAGTGGGCGTTCATAACACATCATTTCGTTTCAATGGCATTTACCATCAAATTGCTTAGATGGGCTGTAAAACCAGTGGGCGGGGACTGCTTCTCACTCTGGAGAAGTTCATTAGATTATAAGTAATTCAGTTACCCAGAGAGCAAGTAGAGCCTGGGGCTGTTTTGAGGGGCTTTTTGAAAAAGGTCAAAACCATATATCATACAGCTATTGGGACTGATGGCTGTTGGGGAGAAGGTAGTAGATATTTAAAGATAAGACTTGTACGCTAGTGTATTTTTCTCCTGGTTGCATGTTCCCATCCTTCTTGTACATAACATAAAAACATTTTGCAAAAAAATGGCACAGCAAAGAAGCCTATCAAGTGAGGTACTGCCAGCGCTGTTCTGAAGTGAGGCACAGCTGTTTTGGAGGACGCAAAGGGCTGGGAGCTCCAGCATCTTCTGACAGGGAGCTTGGCCCAGCTCTCTGCTCCCAGCTCAGCAGGGGACAGAAGCTGCTGCTTCTGCAGAGGCACAATCCAAAACCAAACCCTAAAACTCAAGATTTTTCCTGTGGGCAGGTGAAGCCCTGCCTCCTCCTGAACGCCACAGCAATCACTAACCCCTCGTATGGGAAGGCGAAGTATCGCCCTGGCTCACCATGCGGAATGGCTGCTGCTGAGTAGGTGGCAGAACCTTGTTTTTGAAGCCACGCCAGCCAACTCAGCCTCTCTGCGCCAGCGATTAAACCCTGAATTCCCTAGAAGCTTCATGCTGATGTCTGCGGATGGCGTCTCCACCTGAGTAGTCCATCCCTGCTCACCACTGGACCATTGCACGTTTTTATGTATTCTGCTGAGCAGTAGCAGACTGAGATATGCTTGGTGTCTTCCTAGGCTGGGGCTTTTGATGAACAAACACATTCACTAGAGTTATAAATCCTCACAGTAACACCCTAGAATAACAGCAGTCTTGATTCCATGCTACAATCCAGGAATTCCAGAAAAGAAGAGCACGTATTCCAACTTCTGCACGTGCTCAACATTTATTTCAAGATAGAAGATCTAAAAATTTTTGACATCCATTTCAGCCCTACATCAAAATGAATTTGCTGGGATGGGGTGGTGGGAGTGAAAAACAGATTTCTCTTGTTGAGTAACTCTCACTCTCTGGCTTGGATCTTCAAAGGAGGTCCCAAATTTGCTTGGTTAAATCTGGGGTTTAGTTTAAGATGAATGAAAATACAATCTGGTCACAGCCTGATTCTGAACACCATGGCACATTCTGGAGTCTCACTGGCTTGCATGGCCCAACCGCACCTTTTGGGACTGTTCCCCTGACTGGCTTGGCCCTGACCCTGCATTTTGAGGCATGAGTGAAAGTATCCAGACTGCAAGACTGGTTGTGAAACAATAACAAGCAAATCCAATTGGCCACAATGGGTATGGTCGAAGTGCAAGGGTTAAGGGTGTCAAAATGACCTTGAGTGCCAAGAAAAGTGCCATTCCTAGCCTGTGTTGCCACTGTTTGAGATGTACACACTAGTGCCCAGTTCCACCTGTCTGCCATTCACCAGTACCTCTTTCTTTTCTGCATAACTCCCCACTTACCAGCTGAAAGGTATCGCCAAATATTTCACTAAAACATCCTTAATTAGCTTTACAAATCCTAGCCCACATCCTGGCTACACTCTCAAATTACTGTAATTTCTACCTGTCTCTTCTTTTCCCACTACCTAATATTTCAAGGATTAGCTGGGCAGCATGTAACCTCTTCTTAGTCCTCTGTAACAATGTCTGCTCTCTGTTCCTTTGTCTTAGCATTTTCTCATCCATCTACAGATTCCTGTGCTTCTTTTCAAGGCAATATCCAAGTGTGAAGCTGCTTTAGCGTTCACGAGGATGAGATTTATTATCTAGAAGCACAGCAATAACATAGCATTAAAAAAGTAAAATAGCAGTCTCTTTCATCAGAATCTAATGAACATGCGATTTAATCTTTATTAAGAATTCATTAGTTTCTCAGCAAGCCTGTCTAATGGAGCTTGACCAGGTGAAATGCTAATGCCTACATTATATTTAAATTAATTTTCAGAAATGTTAATTTCCCCAAGTTGTTCCCTGCACATCACTCTCCCCGTGGCTGCGCGGCTCTCTCCAGATGCCTGCTGCCGTGCTCATAGCAACACTGCTGTCCCCACCCCAGCCTCCGCACAGTTCACTGGAGTTTCCACACTGAGGGACACCTCCCAGTTTCCGACACTACAAGCCCTTTCACCATAGCAGCTTCTCGGCATTTTCAAGTCAGGTACAAAGCTGCAAGCCTAGCATGTGTTACTTTGAGATTCTTTCATGGAAAAAATATATATGTGCATATATATACACATAGAAATATATAAATATATATAATATTTCAGTCCTCAATAGACTGACCTAGTCCAGCAAACAGGTTTTTATCTTGAACTCTGCTCTCTGGAAAACAGGAGTCACTGTACACTAATTGTGTAAGCCAGCCTGGCCACTGACTGCCCTCCTGCCTGTAGCCTATGTGTATGCACTGCTACACTGCTGTTGTGGTACCCACAGCCTCTCCCTTCCACAAAACCCATCGCCCGCCATTCCAGCATGCTTCTGCAGAAGCAATTCCTAGAGATTAAATAATTTATTGCTGTTCATCTGCAGTAACATCTCCCCTAATCCACCTTTTGCACACAAACAAATGCAGCCCAAACCCACCCTACCCGAGCCACAAATCAAACTGCTGGGGTGAAATGCCCCCTTTCAAACCGTGAAAAGGGGAAGCTCAGAGCCAGGGGAAGCTCAGAGCCTTTACACAATTAGGGTACAAAAATGACGGTGGGAAAAGCTGTGGAGACCGCCATGCATTGGAGGTGAGCCTCCTCTCAGCGAGACCTCCCAGCCCCGCAGCGCCTTGGGAAAAGCATCGCCTCGGGCGGAGATGATGGTTCAGTCCCCTGCGAACCCCCGAGGGCTGGACACAGCGGCCACAGAGTTGATACAGAAATATCCGGGTCACCCGCTAAGCCCCTGTGGCTGGCGAAGAGCTGGGCTGAAGGCCCGGATCTGCCCCCGTGGCGCACGCACCCTCCCCCGCACACACTCACACCCTCCCACGCACACTCACACTCACACTCACGCACACCCGGGCAGGCTACGAGAGTGCGGGGCAAGATTGCCCAGCGTTGACGAGCCCCCTCCAGTTATTTCCGAGTCCGTTCGGCTTCTCCCCAACCGCCCCCGAGCGCTCTCCGAAGGCAGCCGAGCGGG
>NW_010171365.1:0-4133 GCF_000695765.1 Mesitornis unicolor
ATAAATGTATCCTATGGAGGATATATCCAATTAAAAGTTTATCTGCCCTTCTGCTAATACTCTTTTCCTGAAAAGGAAGTAAACTGGTGTAGTATTTGCATTCCTGAGGACAGGGACTGGGCAAACTGGGAGCAAAGGGAGGACAAGGAGGGAAACTTTGCACCGGGGTTTGAGTCCTTTTCTGTGTCTGGTTAGGGCACACGTGCTCGAATCACCCCTAAATACGCAGAGCTTTCCAGCATGATGCTGAAGAGTTGTCACCAAGAATTTGGTGCTGCTCGCTTCCTATTTCCAAACCTGCTGGTGAGATTTAGCAGCGCTGCTCTCTGGCAACTCCTTGGGCAAATCCCCCTGTAGCTCCTCAAATGTTGGTTCAGCCAGATCAGGGGCAGTTTTCTGGTGTTGGAGAAAAGATAAATAAGTAGTAGATTTATTTCCTGTCCATTTAATTTAGGCAGGCGTTCATTAGCAGACATAATGCTAAACACCCTCAATTTGCCGTGCCTAGAGCAGTCAGTTCTACTCGAGTGACTTTTCTGTATTTGGTTGCCTTAATTCAAGTGAGGAGCATTTCTGGAAATGAAGCCCCTTTTAGGTGACTAAATAGGAATTTGATGGCCTGACTTTCAGTACTCGGAAATACGATCAGGGAAGATTATTTTGGGAGGTCAGGAGGGGGTGTGGGTGCTGCTGAAGGAACTGCAAACATTCGGGGCGCAGAGCGGCTTGGTGAGAGACCGCATTTATCCAACTACTGGCATGCCGTGACCAGGGCTCAAAATACAGGAGTTCAATCAAGGGTGCTGATGATTTATGACCTGTTTGCATGCTGTAAATACTGCAGTGCAGAGAATTCGGTTTGCTAGCTATGGTTTCTAGTGTTTAATGTGCAAACACGCTCCTCCTCGCTCAGGAGCTGATCCACACACAGAAGGAGCTAAGACTGCACAAAAACTGCTCTGATACTCAAAAAAAATACACATATGATGCTCAGTCAGGAAGAAGACACCTGCCCGGTGCTGCTGGCTTGTAATCACCCATCTGCCTTGGAAATGTGGCTGCAAAAATGAGGGTTTTGGGGTTTCTGTTGGTTTCGAGTACCCTGAGAGGGCATGAAAGCAGAGTAAAAGCTGCAGACACAGCCCTAACCCAGCGGTTTTGTTGCAGGGAGCAGAGGGTGACCGGAGTCATCGTCTTCATCCTGACCGGGGTGTCTGTCTTCATGGCTCCCATCCTGAAGGTGAGCATATCCCCTCCTCCTCCTGCTCCCAGGGCTCACGGGTACCAGCAATGGGATATTTCTATGCTATTAAACCAGCTGAAGCATGGAAAAGGGGATTAGTGAGTGTGGTTTTACTGTCTTACACAAGCTTAAATACAAACTTTTTGGAAGGAAGGAGTAACGTCGTCGTAGTGTGCTCGATAGTAACAGTGGCTGGCGGTTTGGGGCTCTGGTTTTTTCATTTGAAGGTATTTTTTTTTTCTTCCATGTTTGTGTAATGTGAAGTCTTCTTTTATTTTGGACTCTTACGCTTCTGCTGTGCCTGTGTTTTATGGAAAATAGGTTGTGGGTAAAGCTCGAGAGCCTGTTGGTGATGGGAGGATGGTTGGCAACACGGAAGAGCTGCTGGGTGGAGGAATGTGTGTGCAAGGAAGGAACATTTGCATTGACCTGTGTGTACAAATACACACGAGTTAAGTCTGTTGACGCATACACAAACCCAGATGTTCCTGGACTGGGTTTGTCCTCCTGTGCTGAGCCGTGGGAGCACAGCTCTGCAGCACCGTCCTGGGGTCCTCCAGCAGCCAAAAATGGCTTTGTACCATCGTGGAATTGAAAAAGCCCTTAAGATCACGGAGTCCAGCCGTAACCAAAGAGCTTTGCTGTGTTGCTCTGGAGAAAGCACAGAGCAAGAGCATTTCTAAGCCGTGTGTCACAGCTGCACCTGGCTGAGGGGATTTGGAGCCTGCAGACATCTCAGTTTCCCATCCATCCTGAGGTCTGGAGGAGAAAACGGGTCCTGCAGACGCCACCAGTAATGGGGAGCCCAGTCCTGCGGTACACATCAATTGTCACAGCCACGTTTTCAGCGTCTTCTATGTGTACCTGAAGAAATCCTTCATTTGGGGCTTACTGATGGGCTGTCTGGTGATCTACAGAGCTGGTGGCAGCGAGCAGAGCCTGCAGCTGCTGCTGGTAGCCCATGGGGACAACTTTGGCCAAAAATCTTTGGCACTGTGGCCATTGCTATAGCAGGTGCCTGGTACACCTCAGCGAGGGGAAAAGAGCCAGCACAGCAGTCACATCTTCATTCGTTTAGGCTGGATCCTCCCAAAACAGCACGTCCCTGATGGCTCAGGAGCGATGCCCAGCGCAGCCGTATGGAAAGCAGGTTTCTGGGGGAAGCAGCGACTTCTTAATTGCCATAATTGATTTTTCTCTTGCGAGTTTAGCCAAAGCTTTGCACAGATGTGCTGCTGCTGCACCACTTCGTCTAGGTGGGCAGCTGTTTGCCCAGCCCTGAATTCTGTAGCCGCAGAGGATCCTCAGATCACTGAATGAAACAGGAAAAGCTGCTCATCCGTTCCCTGGGGAGGATGCTGCCATCTCCAGGGATGAAGATTTAAGTGGTGCTGAGATGTCAGCTGCAGAGGTCCATCTCCAGAGCAGAACTTGCCAAAATGCTACCATAAACAGCGGCACCGTCCGTCACAAGGCAGTGGCAGAGCAGATGAGCATCTGGAGAAGCGTTTTTTGGAAGAGGCTTTTGGAGATGGGGAGGTTGGAAGGAGCAGGGGCTGAAGGTGAGGGGAGGAGGCAGGCAGAGAGCAGTGATGCTGCCAGTGTGTGAAACAGAGGAAGTGGCCTAAAACAGCCAGTGCTTTCCTATTCTTGATTGCTAAGGCTGTTTTCACAGCTAGTGAATTTGTGCACCTCGGGCACAGCTTCCTCCTCTGCACACGCAGGCGTTTCCGCACCCTTAATTTAACGCCTGGCCGCAATAATCCTCTTTGTGAGTCCACACGGCCTTTCCTTGCAAGATCTCCCTCCCTCTGTTCCTCCGGGGTCTCTGGTTTCCCCTGTTATTGTTTCATTTGGTAGTGATTTGCCTGTGCTATCCGACGAATCCCCATGGGAAGGTCCTGGCAGGACGATGAGCGGGCACGCTCCGGCCCACGCGCCAGCCAGAAGGACCTGGCAGCCTTTCAGGACCTTTAGCAAGCTCCGGCGGCAGGGCCCTCCGCTCTGCGTTGCACAAATCTCCTCACACCAGCGGCAAGTTGAACCTTTAACCACCCCAAATTCAATCAAAGGGGCACGCCACAGTCATCCCATCGTTGGTTCTGGTGGGGTTGGTGGGGTTCGCGCTGGTTTTGGACGCCGCCGTGGGTGCTCTCCACAGGAACGTCCTTATCCCTGCTGGCAGAGTGACGGGCCCTTGTCTGTAAACCCATTTTTAACTCAGTTGGCCAGCAGCAGGTTTGCTCTGAGCACCGAAGCCAGCGACCCCATAGGCACTGAATGAGTTTGCCGAAAGAAAAATGATCCAAAATGAAGGCGCCGCTCGCTCCTCTGCGGGATGAGGGACCCAGCTTTCACCCAGGGATGGTTTGCAGCGTGGAATGATGAAATCAGATTTGGACTTCTTCTTTTTTTCCTTAAAAACCAAAAGAAATAGAAAGGGAGGGGATGTCTGGTCCCTCAGATCCCTTGAACCCCTTGGACACCCCAGCTCTGTCAACCCCTGTGCGTCCTCCATGCGTGGGGATGGATGGCAGCCCCTCAAATCTAGAGTAAAATACTCGGTTTTAAAGTCAAATACTGAAGCAAATCCTTCCAGGAAGCAAATAAAGGCAGTGGAGGGATAAATTAGAAATGAAGGAGCTCGCAGGAGGTGATGGAGAGTGAGATTTGGGTGAGGGACGGAAAAAATGGCCTCGGACAGCATTATAGGGCCTGGTGACTTTTGTGCTTGTAAGCGATGGATGACGTGGTGGGGAATAGGTAAAACCGCGAGTCACCGCTGTGTCATTTGCTGGTTTAAGGAGTTACAGGAGCAAACACGACAGAAAGGCTCCCCCTCAGCAGTGCTGGGGACTTTGGCCGCGCCGTGCCTGCCGTTCAGTGGCAG
>NW_010171365.1:4156-7299 GCF_000695765.1 Mesitornis unicolor
TCCCCCCATCCCCCTTGGCCCCCAGCCGCAGCACAGGGGCCTCCCTCATTCAGCACCTTGGTGGTTTTGGCTGTGGAGGAAGGGTTTGTGGTGCGGGTCACAGGGGCAGACGCTCTTTTCGGGGAGCGTTTTTGGTGCGACCGTGTGGAGCCTCGCTTCCCCAGGACCATGTCCCCGCTTGCAGGAGCAGGGTTGGAGGAATTGGTGTTCAAGAAGAGTGGTGAAGGATGTAACTCAGGGCCCTGTATTTGTGTGTGGTTGTGGGTTAACGTGAGGGACAGGCTGAGCAGAGGTTTGGTTGGTGTGACTGTCACCGCTGAGCTGGGACTCCAGACAAAAGCCTTTCTGGATGGATTTCCACCGCTTACCAAGTCCATCATGCCGCAGCATCACGCTGCCTGTTCTCCTCTACCTTCTGCTTCTCATCCCACCACAACCACAGCTGAAAAGCAGTTTGTGGCTTATGGGAATACGTTGTACCCTGCCTGCTCTTTAATTTGCTGAGTACCTGGCTCTGGCTGGCTCCTTCCCTTGGAGAGATGTCCAAGTCCCAGTGAATTTGGGTTCCTCTGCCCCCTGCCCTGCTCCGCAGCCGTCTGGTGATAGCACAAACGTTCCTGCAGCTCTCCAGATGCAGCAGAAGGGTTGCTGGCCCTGTTACTCTGAATTATCAGGTGTAATTTGGGTGTATGGCGAGTTAGGGGTCGCAGCTCTCGAGCGTTAAGGGTGCAGGCAGGTCATTCACTGTTTCTCCTGCTCTCTCCCCTCGCAGTTCATTCCCATGCCGGTGCTCTACGGCGTCTTCCTCTACATGGGCGTCGCCTCCCTCAACGGCGTGCAGGTGAGTCCACGCTTCTCCATGAACCAGAGCGGGGTCTCACAGCTCTCCAGGCCATCATGAACCAGAGCAGGGTCTCACAGCTCTCCAGGCCATCATTTCCACAGCAGGGTCTCACAGCTCTCCAGGCCATCATTGCCACAGCAGGGTCTCACAGCTCTCCAGGCCATCACGAACCAGAGCAGGGTCTCACAGCTCTCCAGGCCATCATTTCCACAGCTCCGGGCCATCATTCCCACAGCAGGGTCTCACAGCTCTCCAGGCCATCATTTCCACAGCAGGGTCTCACAGCTCTCCAGGCCATCACGAACCAGAGCAGGGTCTCACAGCTCTCCAGCCTTCCCTTCCTCCTTCACCGCCTTGTTCTGCTCCTGGGAAACCCGGGGACGGTGACAAATATTTACAGACATTGCCACACGCTGGCTGTCCTGAAAATGGGACCGAAGGGGAGCGATCTGCAGCCAAGTCTGAGCTCTGGAAGCGAGGGGGGAGCTTTGTGAAGACCCAAAGTCCATCTTCCCCCACCAGTCTAGGGACAGCGTCCGCTGTCAGACCCCAGGCTCTGCTTTGGGTGCTTTGCAGGGACGTCTGTCGTGGTCTAAGGGAAAACAAGAGGTGATTTATGGCAGCGTGAACTCTTGGGAGCATTGCTGCTTGCCAGGGACGGGGAGCCAAGCCCCCTTCATTGTTGTTGAGGAAACCTTACGTAAGGAGCCTTTCTCACAGCGCAGGGGCTTTCATGGGCCCTAGGAAGCTGGAAGGGGTTTTTGTCGCTTCCTGGCACCCTCTTAATCGTGGCCTTTCTTTTTTAGCCTGGGTTGTTGCTGGGAAGGGAAGAGACTCCCTGTTCTGTCTGCGCCACCAGAATGGACTGGGGTGTTCCTGAAAGCGGCCCCGAATTTCATTCAGTGCCTGGAGCCGCTCTGGCTGCAGGGGACAACGGGGGGATTGTGGTCCTCACCCCGGGGCCTGCCCCTGCTTCCTGGCCCAGGTCTTGGAGGGGAACACGGGCAGTTTGTTTTCCCCTCGCCAGGGAGGTTTGTCACACTGAGAAAGCCCCGTTTTGGTTGAACTCCAAGTCTGCCCGGTCCAGCACGGGGCGAGGGACACGGCCTGAAAAGCTGCCCGTCCTCCTCGCTCTGCTCTGAGGGGCCTTGCTGTTCTCTGGTGACCCCTGCTCCTGGTTTATTTGGGAAAAAAAGCACTGGTTTTAAATGCTGAATGGCTTTCCTTGGTAGGAGGGGTGGCCCCGAGGGCGATGCCAGCTGTAGTTTGGGCATTCATCTTGTTTGCTCTGTTCTGTGGGTCATTAAATGCTTCCTTCAAGAGAAACTTCAGCGGATCAGACCCGTCCAGGCAATTCATACTCCACACGTGGAGTCCTGCTCCTTAAAATAAAGGCACAGGTCAATTGGGGTAGAGGGATTGTGCTGGGTTTTCTGCTGAGGCTCCTTTATGTGTGGGAAACAAGTTGATTTGGGGTCACACTTTGCTGTGTCTCCCTTTTTGTGCACCCTGGCTGGCCACACTCTGTTGTATCTCCCTTTCTGTGTTGTTTACATGGCTGTTTCTTCTCCCTTGCAGTTCATGGACCGCCTGAAGCTGCTCCTGATGCCTCTCAAACACCAGCCCGACTTCATCTACCTGCGGCACGTCCCGCTGCGCAGGGTCCACCTCTTCACCTTCCTGCAGGTGGTGTGCCTGGCCCTCCTCTGGATCCTCAAGTCCACCGTGGCCGCTATCATCTTCCCCGTCATGGTAGGTGACCTTCTCCTGCCCAGGCACTTAAAACCTCTCCCTGGCAAAGGGTTACATGAGTCCTCTGGAGGAAAAGATGCTGGGAAAGTTAAATTTTTTCAATACATACATCTTTTTTGGCAGTTCCTGGCTGCCAAGGTTGGATTTGCTGTGTTTTCCCCTTGAGCTGCACGAATTAATGAGAGCTGTGGAGTTTTCCTTTGTAGTCCACTGTACCATAAAGGTCTCCCTTGCTCCTGGAAACACCAAGTGACAAAACCAAGAGTGAGACTCACTGCTAAGAGCCCCAGATGGAGGGGAAGGATTAGCTAAATCAAGAGGGAAAACCTCATGTCTTTTTCCTTCATTTTGTATTATTACAATCAAATTTTATTACTACTATACGTTGCACTAATATTATTACTCTGCATCCAGACTATTATTAGAGCTACAGACAAAATTAGGGACTTACACCACAAAAACCCAATTTCAGTGTTGCCAGGAGTTGTCTCAGGCACTGTACCAAAAAAACCCCAATTCAGTGTTGCCAGGAGTTGTCTCAGGCACT
>NW_010171366.1:0-11715 GCF_000695765.1 Mesitornis unicolor
CAGCTTTCCAGCCACTCCTCTCCAAGCCTAAAATACTTTTAAGTTGGGAATATTTGGTACAATTACAATGTAGAAACAGCCTGGGGAACACTTTTTTATTTTTTTTATTTACCTAGCTATGTCAGAAAATGGATTTGAGTAACTAGGGGAATAATCCTGTAACATTTTACATATTTCATATCAGGTTTCTAGATATGCTCCATGCTTCTTTTTCTTTTGTTCTTTTTCCTTATTCCCATGCTCTCTTCTGTAACAATGTATTAACAAGGAAAATTCAGTTCAAGTCTTTGACCATCTTAATATTTCTGTGAAATTGTCATGTTCAGGAGAAAATAGTGTTTTAAGAGAGATTTCTGTTCTGTAATTTTCATTCCAGCATCTTCGTTAAAATGCACATCACCTTCTAGGAAAAATAGAGATATTATAAAGCCTGTAAGTATCACACATTTCAAGATAATAGTTCTCCATTATCTTGTGTGTAGTTTCATCTTTTGTTAATAAACAGTGATGAGTTGCTGCTCATGGAATGTGAAGAGAGTGATAAAAATAATTTTTATTAACAAAATTGTGAAAACCCCAATACATTTTCATGGCATAGAGGTCATGGGCAAAGAATTGGGATTTTCTGTGTTATATTAAGAGTTTTCAGTGAGATACTTGGTTTAATTGGAAGACAGGTAAAACATTCTGTGAACTCCGAGACGGATTAGGTGACAAAATGTAATCGCAAATCTAAAAGTGGATGTTATCTAGAGATTATATTTCCTTTTCATGTGTGTTCCATCTATTCTCAGCCATGTTATGGTGGCTGTAATAGAGAGAGGATTCTTTTGTCAGATCATTACCCTACATCCATTCCTTTGATTCCTGTTACGGAGACCATTTGTGCTGCTACCAAGTGATTTACCACTGTCCTAAGGCCTCAGGCAGCCTCATGAGAAACCAGAAGCATTTGTTTGTGGTTATTTTTCACATACACTGCTTTTATAAGGAAGCAGTGGAGTGAAAATGAGACTTTGTAGTAGCGGAGCATGAATGTCCTGGGCTGTTCATATGTTGATACTGTACTTTGGAAACCAATAAGAAACAGAATCACAGAATGGTAAGGGTTGGAAGGGACCTCTGAAAATCATCCAGCCTGCATCCTAGGGCAGGATCACCTAGATCACACAGGAACATGTTCAGATGGGTTTTGAATGTCTCCAGAGAAGACGACTCCACAGCCTCTCTGTGCAGTCTGGTCCAATGCTCTGCCACCCTCAGAGTAAGGAAGTTTTCCTTATGTTTAAGTTGAACCTCCTGTGTTCCAGTTTGTGACCATTGCCCCTTGTCCTGTTGCTGGGCACAACCAAGAAGAATTTGCTCCCATTCTCCTGAGAGCTGCCCTTTAGACACTGATAAGCATTAATGAGATCTCCCCCCTCAGTCTCCTCTTTTCCAGCCTAAACAGACCCAGCTCCCTCAGCCTTTCCTCATATGGGAGATGCTCCAGTCCCTCATCATCTCACTGGCTCTACGCTGGACTCTCTCCAGTGGTTCCTTGTTCTTGAACTGGGGAGCCCTGAATTGGACACGGCATTCCAGATGTGGCCTCACCAGAACAGAGCAGAGGGGAAGGAGAACCTCCCTCGGCCTACTGGCCACACTCTTCTTAATGCACCCCAGGATGCCATTGGCCTTGGCTCATGGTCAGCTGCTGTCCACAAGGACTCCCAGGTCCTTTTCGCCTGAGCTGCTCTCCAGCACGTCAGCTCTTGTGCTGTACTGATACATGATCTTCCGCAGATGCAAGACTCTACACTTGCCCTCGTTGAATTTCATTAAGCTTCTCCCCACCCAACCTTCCAGCCTCTCCAGGTCATGCTGAATGGCAGCACAGCCTTCTGGTGTCAGCCACTCCTCCCAGCTTTGTGTCATCAGCAAACTTGCTGAAGGTACACTCTGTCCCACCGTCCAGATCACTGATGAATACATTGAACAGGTCTGGACCCAGTGCTGACCCCTGAGGAACACCATGAGACAGGAGCCTCCAACTAGACTGTTCCACTGACCACAACTCTCTGAGTTCTGCCCTCCAGCCAGTTCCCCATACACTTCACTGTCCAGTCATCCAACCCACACTTCTTAAGTGTGGCTGTGAAGATGTCACGGGAGACAGTGTCAAAAGCCTTGGTAAAGTCAACGTAGACCAGTTCCACTGTCCTCCCCTCATCAATCCATCCTGTTACGGTGTCATAAAAGGCTATCAGATTGGTCAAGAATTACTTCCCCTCAGTGAATCCATGTTGACTACTCCAAATAACCCTGTTCTCCTTGACATGCTTTGAGATGGTGCCAAGAATAAGCTGTTCCATTACTTTTCCAGGGCTGGAAGTGAGGCTGACTGATCTGTAGTCACCTGGAACCTCCTTCTTACCCTTTTTGGAAGACGGGAGTGACGTTGGCTTTCCTCCAGGCCTCAGGCACCTGTCTTGTTTTCCCGGACTTATCAAAGATGAATGTGGTTTGATTAGTAGATGGTTGAGAGGATAGTTTACGTCTTTATTGATTAAGTTTTGTTATTTTAAACACTCTGTAAACTGCCTGGTCCATCTGTACCATACTAGTGGCCATTTAAGTATACCTTGGAAGATGTATTTGGCTCTAAGGCATCAGAAGTTCCAAGTAACCTGGGTTTTCTATAATGTTGCAAGAGCACCATCAGTTCACCTAATTAGATGTAGCTTGTTAACGCTTTGTGAATCAAACAATTCTGCCTAATATAGTTTTCTACAGATCTGAAATGAAGTCTTATATTTGCATGCCTTTTAATTTTAAGAAATGAGAATGTTCTGTACAAAACATAAAAATCCGTCCTTCCTGCCTACAGTCAAAGCTGATCTAGCACAAGAAAGTTATTTATGCTGCTCCTGTCATGTTGCTGCAGGACCGTTGGTCTCTTAAAGCTATATTGGTTTATTTTTGTGACTGTTGGAAGAAAGATGGAGAATTATTTGGCACAATATTTTGCTGGAAATAGGTACAAATATTGTTTGGTAACAAATATGTTTTTCAAAATTAGTTTCTGTTTTAGGGATCTGGATTTTTGTTCAATTTGCAGAAAGATGGGCATGCTAGAGGAACACTTACAGGAAAATGTATTGTTTAGATGAATATTGGTTTGTCACTAGGCATAGAAAACAGGGGTAATGATTTGATAGTTTTGTATTTGAGAAGACAGGTTTCAAGCACATATCTGTATCTTCAGAAATCTTTGATTAACTTCTGGCATTTGAAGTTTGAAGGGGTGTTTTCCTCACTCTGCTGTCCATTTTAACATCTCCTTCCCTCCACATTTTTCTGTCTTCTCCGTTGAGTTTCTATTTTCTGTCATTCTGTCTTTCAGATCCAAAAGCATATAGGAAAGGAGTCAGCATTAAACTGTGGATTTTTAGGGATTATATTTTTTTAATATATATATTTTTCGTTTATAGCAGATAGGTGATTTTAAATAGAGACTGCAACACAAAATATCAGGAGACACATAGAAACATAGTGCTGGAAACCTTGGGTTTTTTTAAGATCATGTGTGTACTGTAAAGTGAAAGCTACTGACACAAGGGCATGTCAGAATTTTTATTGAAGGAATACAGTGGAGAGCTAAGCTGCTGTGTAGGCAACCATTATAAAGAAATGCACTGAACAGGAATGATCATTTTCAAGAATATCACTGTCATTATATGCATCTCACTCTGGAGTCTTTGAAAATACAGGTTTCTACAGTTATCCTTATATTTATTTATTATTTTATTACCATCTAAGGTAATACCTTACCTTTTTTAATTTTTCTGCTTTTACAAGAGCAGTTTTTAAAAATTCCCTGTTCCTTGGTTGAAAGGCTTATATAGCTTCTCCCTACCATGTGGCTTCTGGAAAGGAATCATTAACAAGTTAGTGCAAAACTAGTTGGAACTAGAACTGCATGTTTGTAATAGGGAAAAATGAATTGCATTGGAAATCACTGGAGTCAAATCATGGAAGCAAAAATCTGAATCAAGGGACTTTCTTAGTAAGAGTCAACTGGAAATATTTGTCAGGAATTCTGATGTTTTCTATTGAAGAAGGTCACTGTTAAAAATATTTTTATCATTTCAGAAACTAACCTATTAGTGAAGTCAGTGATTTCCATATAATTCTATTTGTGCAGTCTAGGGTGTTTTTAAACAATTTTTGAGACCAGCTGATGTGAGTCATTTATGTATTTTATGTTTGTTTCCCAATGTGACTAGTCAAATGTAATATAAATTTTAAGTATAAATGGTGAGCATTAGTTCTAAACTCATCATTGCCATTTTCCATCTCCTGTGCACTAAAAAGGCAGTGTGATAACTTACAGCTATTTCAAATGAGACAGTGGTCTATAAGGGACCAGGAACAAGTGCAGGGCTGTTTGGCTTCTGAGAATATATTTGGTTTTAGTGAGGCATCATCATATTGTTCAGTCCATCCAGAAACTTTTAAAAACAATTTTAATTAATTTTACATGCCATGTGTAGATTATCTTTTTGTTAAGCTATGGGTTTAGATTTCAAGATGTTTAGATTTCTTTATCTTCAAATCACAAAGACAGTGTATTCAGAGAGCTGGGTTTCAGGTTACTTTGTTTCATGGACTTGACCCTGTGTTGGATTAATTTGAACAGAATGACATAGTGGAAGATTGTGAAGATCCAAGGCATTTTAATGTGCTTTTCTGGTGATTTCAGTTTCTTCTAGCTCGTGACATGGATCCTTCTTCTGTCCATGTTTTTATTACCTTTCCTCTACTATGTTTTTTCTGTTTTGGTGTGTTAATTACCTACATAACACAGCCATAAAGTTAGCCATATTATACTCAGGAACAGATTGCCACCTAATAACAATTAGATACTGAGGATAGCTGGGAAAGTAAGGAGTTCTAATTCTTGCTTACTTAAAGATCAGGGAAAGGAGGAAGACCATCTGTCATCTGAGCAGCAAATGAGTCCTGCTAGAGGGAGGGAACTACAGCAACAGAGACCTGGCTTTCTTAAGAGCACACTTTGAACGGCAAAATGCACGGATGTGTTTGCCCTAGGCTTTGAGGAGCACTAAATCTGTGACATTTTGTTGTTGTTAAATTAAAAAAAAAAAGAATAATAATCCAGCAGCAGGGCAAGTTTCCTTCTCAGACATCTATTTAACAACTTCAGTTGTTCATTCCAGTTTTCAGCTAGCTACCTCTGAGTAGCTGTTCTCCTTAAATGGTATTTCTTACAACGTGAATCCTACTGCTCTGCTACTGTGCGCTCAAAAGCTGAGTGAGAGAAACTGTTAGCAATGATGCTGAAGATTGCTTTCATTGCTTCATGCTGTAAGTTCTGTCATTAAAATTTGAAGTCTTCTTGCATTAATGTACATTTTACTTAAGCTGTAAACTTTGCCTGAATGTGGCTTTGATTTACAAAAAATTACTCCCTGCAGTAAGTTTGCAAATAAAAGTAGGATTATCAACAGATTGCAAGGTGAACAAAAAAGTTGGGGCACTAGTGTTGTGATTAAGTTTGGAAGTCCTTAACCAGTTGCCATCCTTAACATAATTTTCCTGATAGTTTCTTATAATGCTTGTGCTCACAGAGCAGGGAGTTAACTTCCTTCTTTGTTTTCTGATGGAAGATTATAAAAAGACTGAATAAGGTGCAGGAGACACTGAAGAGAAGAAGGTTCTCTTAGTAAAGAATGTACCTATTGATAGAAATAAGCTTCAAAATACCATTAAACAATGCAGCAGTGCATAGTATCGCATCTTTTAAATAAATGAAAAATTTTGTACAGACTATTTTGTTCGCCCAGAGGTAGCAAAGTGTTCTTTCTGCTATTGCTATTGTTACTCTTACTGTTTAAGAATAAAACTTACTTTTAATAAGATTTAATTTCAAAGTAGGTGTAAACTTTTTTTCATAGGGAGGGGGTGTTATGTTCTACTCAGTGATTCTACGCTTTATTGTGTCAGTATGTGCGCATCAAACCCAATATTTAGTTTGGAGTAACTAAGAAAAGATCTAGTGGAATCTACCCTTTAAAAAAGGTCTAAACTGGCGTAACAGATTGTTGTCAAAGATGGTAAGATTAAAAAAATATTCAATAGATTTGTTCCTAACTGAAAAAAACTTTTAGTTGCAATATGATTTAAAGGAGAGCTGTAGGTCTCATTTCAGTACCATAATGATTCAGAGCTCTGATTAAATTAGGGAAGTTGTTTGTGCTTTGGGAGGGGCATAGCCTAGCAGATTTGTGTGGCAGAGACAAGGGCTAGCTAGTTCTCTCCTTTACACATATATTATTTTGTCCAAAAAAAGTCCATGCATGTTACCAAAAGTAATGTACTCTTCAGAATTTAGCTGAATTGCACATGATGATATTACAGATGTCATTTGAGGATATTAAATGTGGACATAACGCCTAGGTCTATAGCTACTGCATCTATAGTTTTCATTATGCTATTTCCTTTCAGTCACTTAATCATACTTCAATGAGAAAATGCCACGCCAGTTGAGGTGAAACAGAGGAACACATAAAATAATTCAGACTAATTTAACACTAAGATTTTTTTCTAGATAAGACTGTGAAAAACACATAATATAGACCTGCTTTATTCCATGTATTAAAATAAAATCCTTTCTTCCTATTGCTCCTTTCCTTTTGTTAATTTCTAAATCAAGTGCACTCACAAATACTTTGATGCAGTGCATCATCTTCCTTAAGTCAATACTAAGCATAGATTTGGTCTCCCTGGGATATCCACCCTCACTTTAGCTAGGTTTTTCCCAATTACCTGTTCTTTCTTCTTCCTAGTTTAACAGCTGTATGCTGTCAGTGGACCAAAATATGGAGTGTGCCATGCATTTCCCTGCCTAGTAACTCCCTTGAAATTCTACTCCTCCGTAAAGTTGTCCTGTAAGTAAAAACTAACTCAGCACGCATTAGCTGGGACTGCTGAGTGTTCATTTAGGGAAATGCCCACAGGTTAACTAGCTCATATTTGATGGAGCTCACCACAGTAGATTACTTGAGAGGCAATTTGATGCTACGGCTGAGCTGATGTACTGGCAGACTGCTTCCATTAGGTGTGTTCCCTACTGCTTTGGTGAAGAGTGAGTAGGTTCAAGAGTGCTCTTGTGATGAAAAAATGTTCTTTGATGGTTGTTATTTCTGTATGCAGAAGCACTCGTGGTTGCATTTGCCAGTGACACGCCCTGTGGCTGCACGATCACTCAATCCTGCACTACAAAAGCAGCAGGCATGCACAGCTGGAGACAAGGAAGACGAGAAGTGAGGCTTCTCTTTTTGGCAGTACTCAGCCTTGTCCATATTTCAAACTCCAAACTCAGACAATGACTTGAAACAAGAATACAAGAAGAAACAGTATGGGATAATTTTCTCAGAAACTCATATAGGTCTAGGAAATGAGAAGCCAGTTTTCAACAGAAGTACTGACTAAAGATTTTGCACCTTCTCTGTCCCTCCCTATAACTGCATGGGATTCTGATTCATGTTACTATTGCCTGCTGGTGAACAGAATTAGGAAGCTTGTCTGGCTCTGATGGAAGATTGTCCTTACCATTGGTCTCTCTCTGTAGGGTCTCTCTTCTGTCTTCAAGGATTATGTGTGCATATTAAGAGTTTTGTTGACATGAAGAGCAATGCTACTGAAAGTAAATGTAAATTTTGAAACTATTTAAAGAATGGTATAACCAGATGCAATGTTTTAACAAAATCTAGCTCAAAATCACTGCCATAAATGAAAACTTGGTGGTAGGATAGGATGTTTTAGGCAAATACTACTTGCTGCTTAGAATTAAGATTCACTAATTACTTATGATAAGTTATTGATGTAATTTTGTATCTGTACTCCCTGTATAATAAAAACTGATATAATACTTGTATTTTGAAAAAATATGTAAAAATTAAATGAGTGATGTGGTAATATAACAGCTTCTTTTTAATTGTTGTTGCCTGAGGCTGAGTTTGACTATTTTGAAATGATGGAAAGTTCTGCTGTATTTGAAAGAAAGTTGAAAACTGAAAATCTTACATTTTACAAAAAAGAGAAGCCTTGGAGCAGATGCTCTCCAGCTTTGTGTGCCCCTGGTTTTGCTGCTGAGCTTATGCATTTCCTAGTGACTGCAGACTTCTCCACTGTACTTGTGGTAGCAGAGTTCCTCCTGGATAAAAAGCCAATTTAGTGCTCAAAAGGATTAAACCATCTTCTTTCATGATGTAGCTAAAGAATGCAAATATCTGTACCAAGAAAATACAATGTGATGCACAGAAAAGGAAATAACGAGGCTCAATAAACCTGCCTGTAGTGGTACAATTACACTATTGCATGTTGAATCAAAATAGATTTATACATTACATGCTAGCCAAGTAAACAGAACCTTTTTACTTTTTTTCCTTCTTGCAGGTTTTCTTGATGTCATGACAGTTTCACAGATAAATACAAGAAGAAATTGTTCAGCCTTTTTTATTTTTTAAAATGTTTTCTTGGTAAATAAAGAACTGAGAGGTAATTACGTTGTGATGATGTTACATTGCTGGTTCTGCTGACTGAGTAAAAAGGCAACATACGTGCTTCAGTGGTTCTTTTGACTAAATGTTCAACAGCAAGTTAACTTTTAACAGAGAGAGGGCAATAGGTTTCAGCATTAAAAAGTAAATTCTGTTTGAAATGGGTGTTTCAGTGAACATCTTGTGACCTTATGAAACAGCATCGACTGAGAAACCTGGAGACGGAGGGATGATGTATGGGTGAATGATTATGACTCCAACTATGAGTATTAGCAATGTTAGATCTTGTGTCAGATTTTTCAAGGTAAAAGATTTGTATCAAAAAATACTGAGAGAAGATTGTGCTTCTGCAGGCTTGTTATTTGTCATGTTAAGTTTGCCATAATTGAGTCTGACAGGCCTCTATTTATTTTTTTCCAGCAGACAATATTATTGTTGAAGATTAGTCAGATGCCTTCCGTCCAGTCCCTGCCTCACAGGCTATGTTATGCAAGCTTTGAAACACTTAGCACATAATTTAAATGAATGACTAATTTGGCAAGCATAATGGAAGGAACGCATACTATCCTTCACTTGCACAAACCCATTATGGAGCTTTGTTACGTCAGCTTCTATCTTCCAGAGGGAAAAGTCAGAGGATTTACTTACAGAGGCTGTGTAACTCTGGATAAAACCAGTAAACGTTTCTGTAGCTGCTATCAAGTAAGGGAGAGGTTACAGATAGAGCTGGGAGAACAGCCATATGAAAACTTTGGAGATATTATTTTCAAGCAAACTACAACGAAAGACATTCTCATTGAGCTGTACAAGCTCACTACTGAAAAGGAAAAATTGTTATCCTGTCTGTCGAGATCACATCATGTTCTGGACCTTAACACAGGACATCAGGAGAGAAAGCATCAAGATGTTTCTGGAGCCCCAAAACTTAAAGGTCAAGATTACTCTGGTTTTACACATCAGCAGTTCTCTCTGGATTCCACAAATAGAGACAGTTTGAATCACAAAAAAATGAGAAAATATAGAAGGAAAGAGAGCTCTGAGGAGTTCAAACATCGGAAAGGGCGAAAAAAGATACCTGAACAACATCTTTCTGTACTGAGTGTGCAAGACTTGCAACTGAAAAAGAAGACCATGCTCCCCACAAGATTTCCTAGCAGGAATTTTCCCAGTTCCTTTTCTGCCTCTAGTTGGCTAACAGTAAAAGGTAAGGATGATTTACCAGTAGACAATAGTATACGGCCAAAGAAGTGGATAGAAGGGGGTTATTTTCTTCAGAGCAACAAAGCTGTGAAATGGGGTGCTGACTTACCGAGTTCTAGCTCAAAAGACAACACTGACATGGTCACAGTTGAACTAGCGGATAATGGAGAATGCATTCCTGAAGTTATGAAGGTACAACAGAGTATCACTTTGGTAAAATCATCTCAGCACAGTCTGTCTAACAAACTTGAGACACTAAATAAATCTGCAGCTGCTAAAAGCTTTCAAACTAGCAAGTATACTGAGCCAGTATGCAAGGAGAAACCAGGAGTCTCAGTTGTTGCTGAAGTACAGGATTTAGAAGCTTCTATTAGGAAAGTTGCCAAACCCCCTGCAGAGTCTTTACCTGAGTTTTACAGAGATATAGAAACGATTTCTCCTGTTCTCACAGCAGATGTATACTCTTTAGATGAAGCTAATGGAGACTCTAAAACTGTGCTGCAGGAAAAGGAGCAAGACAGCTCTGGTTTGCAGTACAAAGCGGAGGGAGTGCACATTACTGATGAGTCATGCAACCTTGTGGGAGCAGTTAATAAAGCTCTTCTGAAAGTTATACGGAGTGACAGTTTAGATGAAGCTGCAGAATGGAAGAGACTGCAACAAATTACGAGAATAGACAGAAACCTGCCAGGCTCAATATTTGAGAAAAGAACCACAGTATTGCAGGGAAGCAGCAAGCATTTATTTTTAAACCTGCCTGTAAATGAAAGTCCTGATACTTCTCAGGCAAGTAATAATCTTAAACTGGAAGAGAAGAGGCTGCATTCACCCTCGTTAGTAGCAGTGAGTAATGTTTTTAGTAATTCATACCCGCTATCTAATACACACAAACAAATGTCACCTATTCCTTCTCCGTTATCTTCGAGACTGCCTAGCCCGCAGCTGCATCATCGGATTCTCCCATTACCAGCACAGAGTACCGAGGACGAATCTATGTTCAGTGACTATGGCAGTGGGAGGCATGGAGTTATAAACCTTGCTTTCAGTGATCTGGAGTCACCGTTTTATCTGAAGTTTTCTGAACCTGGAGAATTGGGATCTGCCACCAGACCACCAGGCCTACATCAGAGTGCAACTGCAGGGCATTTTGAAAAGCGCGCTGTACAAGAAAAACTGACTTCTCAGACACAGCAGAATTTCTGTCCAGGTCAGTCTTGTTTTGAAACTAAGGTAAATGACCAACCTTGAAAGTATTGGAGTGGGTTTTTAATACTAGTCTTTAATAATGAATAGTATGTTTGCAATCAAAATATTTTTCATTACTTAAGGATTGAGTGAAAAGTTGTTGAATTTTTTTAAAGTGATAGCTATATAAGATTTCCTTTCAGATGCATTTTGTCAGCTTATATTCAGTCCTGTTGTTACTGAATGACCTCTTAACCAAAGTTAATTAAATGTTTTTCTATATAAAATGAAAAAGGTTTACATGTTTATTTTCCTGCTTTTCCTGTGCTGTGTTCTAGTCTGTCAAAATGTTACGAGAACATTATCCAAAAGGTTCTTTTTAGTTTGTTTGGCTTCACTGATAGAATATTGCCTGGGGAAGCTGATTTTCATTGCCTTAAGTACAGAACTGGTGCTTTCACCATTTAGCTACAAGAGGTTGATGTAAATTCTGTAACAACAAAAGGTTTGTTTTTGAAAGTATTGCATGCAGGAGTCATGTTACAGTGTATTTGAGTACAGAGTATATAAATGTGTCTAAAAACGCTTTCATATATAGCATACTGAATAGCTGTCTTTATTAGCTAGAACATCAATATCTGCGTCCTTCTTTTTTTCTCTAAGAAACAGGAAGGCTGGAGGACCTAATTCTGCAGTGGTCCGGGTGTGGCTTAGACTGGTCCTTTGCTGGCAGTGCAAAGTGACATGATTTCATGATAAAAGG
>NW_010171366.1:11746-20656 GCF_000695765.1 Mesitornis unicolor
GTGCTAATCTGCAGCCTTATCACTTTTCATGGAAAATAGGATAACTATCTGTAGTCTCAAATTAAAAGAGAAATTAGAATAAATATTGAAAAAATGCACTCATAACTGTATTTCTTAGTATTTACCTAGACTTCAACCTCCTGAGTGATGCATCTTCCCACTCCCACCTCTGCTTCCCATTAAGGTGTGTTTGGGTCTCTTGCCATACCTTTGGTTGATACAATTTACTAAAATGGCACAAAAATATTCTCTTTTGTGTTTTTTTTTGGGGGGGGGAATGGGTAGTGGAGGAGGTAGCAGAGGGTAGTCTACCGTTTTAGTGACCTAAATTGCCAGACAGGCTGGCCCAGTGAGTGACTGCTAGAGCTGGTGTAAGATGAGTTACAAGATTATGCAGTGTAAACTGGCAGGAGACATGGGCATAAAGAAAGGGTGAGCTGTGCAGGGATGTGAAACCTTTACCTTAGCCAGAGGGTGTTGAATACTGCCTATGAAGCTTGCATTTATGCCTGCTGCTTCTGAAAGTTGCTTTAGTTTCTTTCAAGACTAAATAAAATTAAGTATTGTTTGATGGATTGACAAAGCTGATGCAAATACTCATTGGCAGCTAAAAAGAGGGGTGCTATGCTCTTGTTCTTTCCTTCCAAAGATCCTGTTGTGCTGTGTTGTCCTACCCCTCTCATTATATCTTGTACTCATTGTTCATTTTGGTGAGCTGGTTTAGCTCACAAAGCCAGCAGAAAAATGCACCCCTTTATGAGACTAAATTAGCACAGCCAATCTTTTTTCTCCCCACTTTGCATTAGTATTTTTAATTAGTTTATTATTAGGATGATTGGATGTGGAACTGTACCTGTTGTGCTGCACTCTTCTACTGGTTTTGCGTGGGATAGAGTTAATTTTCTTCGTAGTAGCTTGTATGGTTTATGTTTTGGATTTGTGATGAAAACATGGTGATAACACACTAATGTTTTAGCTTGTGCTGAGCAGTGTTTACACAGCATCAGTCCCTTCTCTGTTTCTCACTCAGCCCCTCCAGTGAATAGATTAGGGGTGTGCAGTAGGCTGGGAGGAGACACTGCTGGGCAGATGACCCAAACTAAAGAGATAATTCTCTGTCAGATAACCTCATGCTAAGCAATAAATGTAGAAAGAGGAGGCTTTAGGGCGGTTACCCTTCTTTTGCTCAGGGACTGGCAGGGCATCAGTCTACCCACAAGAGGTGGTGAGTGATTGCTTTTGCAGTTGTCTTGGGGGTCCCAGTCGACTGGAGGCTTGCCAACGTGACGCCCATTTACAAGAAGGGCCGGAAGGAGGATCCTGGAAACCACAGGCCTGTCAGCCTGACCTCAGTAGTGGGGCAGGTTATGGAGCAGTTCCTCTTGAGTGTGCTCACATGGGATGTGCAGAACAACCAGGGGATCAGGCCCAGTCAGCATGGTTTCATGAAAGGCAGGTCCTGCTTGACCAACCTGATCTCCTTCTATGACCAGGTGACCTGCCTCGTGGATAAGGGAAAGGCTGTGGATGTTGTCTACCTGGACTTTAGTAAAGCCTTTGACACCGTCTCCCACAGCATTCTTCTTGAGAAGCTGGTGGCTCATGGCTTAGACAGGTTTACTCTTTGCTGGGTAAAAAACTGGCTGGATGGCTGAGCACAGAGAGTTGTGGAGAGTGGAATTAAATCCAGTTGGTGACCAGTCACAAGCGGTGTTCCCCAGGGCTGAGTTTTGGGGCCAGTTCTGTTTACTGTTTTTATCAATGATCTAGATGAGGGGATCGAGTGCTCCTTCAGTAAGTTTGCAGACAAAACCAAATTGGGTGGGAGTGCTGATATGTTTGAGGGCAGGATGGCTCTGCAGAGGGACCTGGATAGGATGGATTGATGGACTGAGGCCAATTGAACAAGGTTTAACAAGGCCAAGTCCTGGGTCCTGCACTTGAGTCACAACAACCCTATGAAATACTACAGGCTTGGGAATGAGTGGCTGGAAAGACCAGAAAAGGACCTAGGCATTCTGGTTGACAGCCTGCCGAAAATGAGACGGCAGTGTGCTAGGTGGCCAAGAAGGCCAATGGCATCCTGTCCTGTATCAGAAATAATGTGGCCAGCAGGGGTAGGGAAGTGATTCTTCCCCTGTACTTGGCACTGGTGAGGCTGCACCTCGAGTACTGTGTTCAGTTTTAGGCCCCTCACTGCAAAGAAGGGCACTGAGGCACTGAAGGGTGTCCAAAGAAGGGCAAGGAACCTGGTGAAGGGTTTACAGCACAAGACTTATGAGGAGCAGCTGAGGGTACTGGGGTTGTTTAGTCTGGAGAAGAGGAGGCTCAGGGGAGACCTTATTGCTACTACCTGAAAGAAGACTGTAGTGAGGCAAGTGTTGGTCTCTTCTCCCAAGTAACTAGAGATAGGATAAGAGAAAATGGCCTCAAGTTGTGCCAGGTAAGGTTTAGTTTGGATATTAGGAAAAATTTATTTACTGAAAGACTGGTCAAACACTAGAACAGGCTGCCCAGGGAAGTGGTGGAGTCACCAGCCCTAGATATCGTCAAAAAACCTGTAGATGTGGTACTTAGGGACATGGTTTAGTGGGCATGGTTATGTTGGGTTGACGGTTGGACTTGATGATCTTGGAGGTCTTTTCCAACCTTAATGATTCTATGATCCCTTATTTTGTTTTGTTGTTGTTTTGTTTGTTTTGTTTTTCCTCTTGTTCAACTTATCCTTCACTTATTATAGAACTTTTGTTTGTTTGTTTGTTTTTTCTTGACCCCCAAGGTTTCTCATTTTTATTTTCCTTTCCTCTTCCCCCTCATCCCACTTAGGGTGGGGGGAAAGTGACTGAGCACCTGTGTGGTGCTTATCTGCTTACTGGGGTTAACCCACAACAGCTGTATAAGAAACAAAACAAAACACGTGCACGCAAATAGCATCTGTTGGATGAAAATTCTGGCTATTGAGCAGAAGCTTCTTTGTGGGGAAAACAAAATGCAGACAAAACTAGATATTAGGAAGAAATTCTTTACTGTGAGGGTGGTGAGACACTGGCACAGGTTGTCCAGGGAAGCTGTGGATGCCCCCTCCCTGGCAGTGTTCAAGGCCAGGTTGGATGGGGCTTTGGGCAGCCTGGGCTGGTGGAGGTGTCCCTGCCCATGGCAGGGGTTGGACTGGATGAGCTTTAAGGTCCCTTCCCACCTGAACCATTCTGTGATTCTATGATTCTATGATAAAAGAAGTCCTTGGTTCTTGTTTACAGTTGTCTTGCAACATTAATACAGATAGAAAATATCTCTGCAACTTTCTGGAAGATGTAATACCATTTGAGGGAGTGCGTGTTCATTTGCATGTATGATTGCATGCCAGCATTATTACTGGTGTGTCAGGAAATCTGTAACTTTAAGGAAAAGTTTCCTACTTTGCTGGCATATGTAACACTGTAGGTAAGTCTCTGGATCTGAGATAATGTGACTTTCCATTTTATTCTGAACCAGAGGTGGAATTTCTCCTATTGACAGGGCATTGAGAGTACCACTCTTCTGTAAGCTGACATAAGTAATAACTCACTGACTACAGTGCAGTGGGGCAAATGACGTATCTCCAGGTTTAGGCAATGTAAATGATGTTAAGATTTACAGCTGTAAATGTGGAGGCCTGGTTTGATCCTTACCAGTTTTATCCCATGTGTGAAGAGCAAAATTCAAGACTGTTGTTCAGATTTGTCTTTAATGGGGTGCTGCTGTGAAATTATTTCTTTCAAACCAGCAATGTGCCCTTGTGGCCAAGAAGGCCAATGGCATCCTGGGGTGTATCAGAAGGGGAGTGGTGAGTAGGTCGAGAGAGGTTCTCCTTCCCCTCTGCTCTGCCCTGGTGAGACCACATCTGCAATATTGTGTCCAGTTCTGGGCCCCTCAGTTCAAGAAGGACAGGAACCGCTGGAGAGAGTCCAGCAGAGCCACAAAGATGACGGAGGGAGTGGAGCATCTCCCGTACGAGGAGCGGCTGAGTGAGCTGGGGCTCTTTAGCTTGGAGCAGAGGAGACTGAGGGGAGACCTCATTAATGTTTATAAATTTGTAAAGGGCAAGTGTCAGGAGGAAGGAGCCAGGCTCTGCTCAGTGATGTCCAATGACAGGACAAGGGACAATGGGTGCAAGCTGGAGCACAGGAGGCTCAACCTGAACATGAGGACAAACTTTTTTACTGTGAGGGTGACAGAGCATGGCCCAGGCTGCCCAGAGAGGTTGAGGAGTCTCCTTCTCCGGAGACATTCAAGACCCATGGACGTGTTCCTGTGTGACCTGGTCTGGGTGATCCTGCTCTGGCAGGGGTTGGACTGGATGATCTTTCGAGGTCCCTTCCAACTCCTGAGATTCTGAGATTCTGTGAAATCTAGTCTGCTAGTAAATTGTGTGAGTATCTACAATGAATCTAAGAATTATGGAGAATTTTTGTTGACTGTCAGTCAGGTTGTTCGAAGGATTTATGTAATGTAAAAAGTGCTGATCTTATGAAGGGCTTTTCGAAGCTAGATTACTGTCACAGTTTGCACTGCTTTGTACCACGAAACATTTGAAGCCTTTTATTACCTGTGTAACTTTGTATTTGGAAAATTTAATGAATTGGTTAAAATATTTTATCAGTTTAATGAATTGGACTCATCATACAGCTCTACCCATAATTTTAGTTCTCTTTTTTGATTTTTTAAATTAAGATTCTTCTCTCTCTGGATAATTGGAGAATATTCCTGCAGTCAAAACTGAAACATTTAGCCAGGGCAGAGTGCCTTTATTTCTGTACTTCCACTTCTCTGTGAGTTCAGTTTCTTCAGAGCAATTGTTCATGGCAAAGATCTGAGAGTTTCCTTACACCAGGTTCAATCAGTAATTCACTTGGAAGGACAGTTTTCTGGAACTTCCTGTCGAATTGCAACTGTTGGCCATGGGAAAGGCCACAGCTTTTTTCTAAGCAAGTTAATAGTTAGCTGGGTAGAATTTATAGTTCAATAATAATTATTTAGCAGTTTTCTCTTTAAGAGGGACTAGGAATTAACATTCCTATATTTACATGTAATAGTTCCATTTGAATTATCAAAATTCTAAGTAAAAGCTTTAGAATAAATTGAGCTTTCAAGAAATAGATGGTTTAGCTTCAAGCAGCATAAACAAAAGTACACACACTAAAATTTCTCATTAAAAGACATTTATTAAATCCTCAGGAACACTTCCTGCATTCCTGTAGGAAGTTCTTTCTACTTTAACATAAAATACATTATGCTTTTAGAACCTTGGAGAAGCCAAGTTTGCTTTTGAAATGATCCTCAATATATCTGCATCTATGTGCCAGGGAAAGATTTTCTGAGACCTTTTAGTTCCTGACTCTGCTTCTCTCTCAATTTGTTCACAGTAGCAGAAAAAAACCGGGGAGAAAAATTTCAGACCTTCTTATCTCGTTAATACAGAATGATACTAACTGACTGTTTTACTAAGCATCATCTGAAAGAGGAGGAAGATTAGTAGTATGTTTGCAGTTACTGAATTGAATTTGATTCAGAGCAGGAAACTTGAAAATAAAAATCTCTGGTTATGACATAGCCCCTGTTACTTAGGGCAGGTCACCCAAGAAATTCCATTATTCCAGGACAGTGACTGGTGACTGTGCTTTGAGTCAGGATGACACTGGGATGGTTCATTCACCACACTTTCTGGTTTATGTATTAGTGCTGCTGTGGAAAAAGAATAAAAAATTGGCAAGGGGGAATGGTGAAAGCAAGAAAGAGAACAACTGAGAAGAATGGTGTTTCCCTACCCCCCCAGCCAATGGAGATTGCTCCCTTTTTGATATCTACTAGTTGCAGAAGAAGAATTTATCCAACAAACACAGAAACCTATATTTAATAGAATTGCAGAGAAACTGAAACCAACCTAGGACAGAATTGAATTGTTAAGGCTTGTGCCAGTTAAAGTGGCTGAGCCTTAGGGCACTGAAAGGGACAGGTCCATTCTCTCTTTACTATCTTCCCTTCTCCCAGCAAAGGCCTCTTCTCTCTCTATCCCTCCCCTTCTTTGGAACAACTTTGGTGATTTTCTTGCTTTTTGGTAATCTGAGTCAGAATGCAAAGCAAGTTGAAAACTGAGCCAGCAAGGAGAGAGGTGAGTAGCTTTTGCTGGTTTAGTGAGCTGAACAGTTCACCAATAGTCTGATGAACACCAAAGCTAGGATGAGGGAGGATAGGAACGTGTGGTGTCAGGAGGCAAAAAGGACAACTAAGCAAGATCACTCCTGCTTGCAGCAGGGAGTCTTTAGATCTCCAAAACCTCAGTTGCATCCCAAAACTGGAGGCCAGGAGGCTGGCTGGGGCTGGCTAAAACAGAAGTTGTTGGGAGTGGGAGATAAAAGGCAACTGAAGTTGGATGAAGACACAGAGAGACTCTGATCTTTTAAGTGGGTGGTATTAACAGTGAAGCAGGAAGAACAAGAGGGTGGACAATCGAGAAAGGGGAACAGTGGACTGGGTAGGGAGCATGGCCTTGGCTAGGATGGAGAATAGGAATGCAGTATCACAAGTGGAGCATGGCAGATTAGAGAGGATTATTTCTTCGTGGGAAAATGTGCAAGAGGATCTGTCACTGTTAGAATGTACATCATTAATGAAAACCTAACAGTTTTGCTGATGATCCATGAAGTCAGTGTGTACTATGATACAGAATTTTGGATATTAAAGGAAAAGAAGGGAGGAAGAAAAAGAAAGATGAGCTAATGGGTTTGGGTTTTAAAGTCTTAGGAGTTATGAGGCATCTTAACTGCTGGAAGGAGTTGGAGAAGACAGTCCTTCAGATTATTTCTCAAATAATTTTGTTTCCTTGACTAGTAAGATACATACCCAAGAGTTCCTTGTAATATATTATGGATGTAATTGTAGCTGCATCTATCCCTGCTGACTGTTAGATTGAGAATGTTGTGTCTGCTTGTTACTGCCAGTGAGCATTTTATGGCAGCAGTTCCCTTTCCATTAGAAAAAATTGAAAACGAGCATTCTGGCAATTTGGTGTCATTGTCAAAAATTACGCACTGCCACTCGAAAACGTGCCAACTGCTAACTGTCACAAAGTGACATTTTTATTTTGGTACTTCACTCACTGGTGGCTGGAGGATCAGATTTCATAACTGTGCACTGAAGGCTGCCCTACTCCTTAGGGCTTTTAACTGCCAGTTAAAACTGTATGTTCCCAGTTTTCCTGGGTTCATTTCTGTTTTGCAGTGTAAACATATTTCACTTCCAAGTAAACAAGAATACTCTCATTCTACAAATATAGAGGTTATATAGTCTTAGTTCTACACATTTGTTTAAATTTCCAGCATTGAAGTAACAGGTTGAAGTATCTATGTGAGTAAGCCTTAAGTTTTGAATTTGTGAGTATTATCATTAAATACAAAAAATGAATCTATCACAGTGCCAGTGCTAGAAGACTTGTAATTGAAAAATGGGATACAGGCAATGTTTTATCCTAGGTATTTAATGAAGGTAGCAAAAATAATGAAAATAAAGTTACATCTATAAATTTGAATTTTATTTTGTCTTTTCTTGACTAACTCTTTAAGCTGAAAAGGGAGAAAAAAAATCAGTTAAGAGGAATTCAATAACAAGACCTTGTGATGTGTTCCTGAACCATGGTTTTGAAAAATGAAGTTTCATATAAAGAATAAACTCTATTTGAAGGCTGTTATAACAGGAGACAGATGATATATTGTTTTTCATGTTCCTTTTGTAAGGAAGGGAAGGGTTTATAAATATCTTTTCTAATTGAAGTGAGTTAGAGAATTGCTAATTAGCACTTTAAAAGCACTGTAGCGTTCTGTCCATAACAAGTATGCACTTTATGAGGTAAGTTTGCATATAGATCACATGGAAACATGATGCATAGTTTCTCACAGGTAGTTCACATGAAAGCAGTATACATGAGTGTGTTGCTTCACTAAAACCAGCTTATTCAGAGTGCATGTTCTTTGAAGATGTTATAAAGGAGTTAAGAATTAAGGGACTGGGGTAAGGACAGAATTACATAACAAAAGAAAAGAGAATTAATCATAGAATCTCAGAATCAATTAGGTTGGAAAGGACCTGTTGAGATGATCCATTCAAGCAGGGTCACCTAGAGCAGGTTGCTCAGGGCCACATCCAGTAGGGTTTTTAATGTCTCCAAGGATGGTGACTGAACATCTCCAGGCCTATGTCTGTGCTTGCTCACTCTCACAGTAAGAGTGTTTTCTTACATTCAGGTGGGATTGCACATTTTAAGTTGTGGCCGTGATACTATTAGCCACCTTTTTCATTCAAGGGTGCCTTGCTGGCTCATGTTCAACTCGCTGGCCACCAGGACCCCAAGGTCCTTTTCTGCAAAGCTACTTTCCAGCCGATTGGCCTCCAGCATGTCCTGGTGCCTGGGGTTGTTCCTCCCCAGGTGTAAGAATTTGCACATCCCCTTGCTGAATTTCATGAGATCAGCCCATTTCTCCAGCCTGCAGAGGTCCCTCTGCCACCAGGACCCCAAGGTCCTTTTCTGCAAAGCTACTTTCCAGCCGATTGGCCTCCAGCATGTCCTGGTGCCTGGGGTTGTTCCTCCCCAGGTGTAAGAATTTGCACATCCCCTTGCTGAATTTCATGAGATCAGCCCATTTCTCCAGCCTGCAGAGGTCCCTCTGAATGGCAGCAGGACCCTCTGATGTATCGCCCACTCCTCCATGTTTTTTCTCATCAGCTGGTTTGCTAAAGGTGTACTCTGTCCCGTTGTCTGGGTCAGTCGTGAAGATGTTGAACAGTATTGGCTCCAGTTTTGTGTCCTGGGATGTACGACCAGTCTGTTGCCTAGTTTCAGTCACTAGTTTCAGAAGGAACTTGTGCCACTGATAACCA